>NW_027362833.1:512500-767500 GCF_046119375.1 Phyllobates terribilis
GCTCAGGGGGAGGGCGCGGTGGAAAGACTTCACCGCACCCTCTGACCTGAGACGTCACAGAGAGTGCAGAGCAGGAAGACGGCGGATCTGCAGAGGCACGGGGAGAGGTAAGTATCCGGCTGCCGGGGCCCTGAGCAAGCGGGGGAGAAGGGCGGGCGCTGACACCGCTCTCCTCCGCCCATAGCCCAACGGGGTGCGCGACCGCCAGTGGGCCCCCCTGCCTGCTCAGGGCCCCGGCACTTGCCCGGGTGCGCCGGGTGCTGACGCCGGCCCTACTTATATCCTACCTGCCTTTTCAATCATAGGGGCGTGCTTGTCATATTCAGTCAAGGGCGAGCGCAGCATTCACTCACTGCTGGCGCCGTCCATGTATTTGAATCCTGTTCCTGACCAGCGCTGATATTGTGGGACGCAGGCGCACTTGTAGATGTCCGGCCGCCTGCGCAGTGAGGCTCTGTGATTACCAGATTCACTGCGCATGCTCTGGGAACATAGCGCGTTAAAGCGCATGCGCAGTGAGGCTGTGTGATTATGACTTTTTCTTCACTTTGAAAATTGTTTAAGTTGGCTGAGGGACTGGGTGGTTTACCTAGGACAAGGAATGGCCATGTGTAAGAAAAACCGCTACTGATTGTAAATTACAGATTCTGTTAACTACAATAAATAAGTTGGTTAACAAGAAACACTTTGATATAGTGCACTACACAATACAGTTCTCTTTTACACACTGTATAGTTTGCTAAAAGGCACACGTTTTAGTGGGAGAGGCCGAAAAATGAACGAGTAATACAACCGTTTATGGATGCTGTAGTGTGGACCCCTAGAGTCAATTCTCCTGGTGGGCCCTAGGCACCCCAGTCCGACCCTGTATGAGGCCTTTACATGGTATCAACGCCTGCGATGAGAACGCCACATCATAGTAATAGCAGAATCACAAATATAAGATTATATGAACAGATTAAAGCAAGATTTCTATTGCTGGCTGCAGAATGAGTTAACTGGGATATCATCAGTGAGTTTGATCTGACTGGAGAAGTAACTACTCTTGTTTTTATTCTTTTGAGCTCCATTCAGCTAATTTATGATTTATCACCTTCCCTGAGCATACATGGAAATCATGGGGTCCCATAGCAGAAGTAATAATTAAGCCCCCACAAAAAAACATTAATATTCAGCGGGGTCACAGAAGAGCATACCTCACAAGTTTGCAACCCTTCCATAGTAATTTTGCCCCAATTGAAGCCCCCTAGTGTTCCCACGTACTAAGATACTCCTTTAATGGCCAAAAATGTGCCCCCAAACACAGTAAGATACCCCCACAGTGAATTTCTCCACTGTACCCTCCACACATACAGTATGATGACTCTACAGTACCCCCGCAAAGTATGATAAACCCCAGTGACCTCTACACAGTATGATGGCCCCCGCATAACCCTCCACACAGTATAATGGACCCCGCACAGCCCTCCACACTGTATAATGGTCCTCATACAGTGTAATGGCCCCCACTATCCACCCAAGCAGTATAATGACCCCCATCAGCCACTTATACAGTATAATGCCCCTCACCACACAGCCCTCCAAATAGTATAATGGCCCAAACACAACGCTCCAAATAAAATAATAGTCCTCACATAAGCCTCTAAACAATATAATAGTCCCCACCCAGCCCTCCAAATAATATAATGGACCCCACATAGGCCTCCAAATAGTATAATAGTCCCCATACAGCTCTTCAAATAATAGAACGGTCCCCACATAGCCCTCCAAATAGTATGATAGCCTGACACATAGCCATTCAAATAGTAGTATAATGGCCCCCACAGAGCACTACAAATAGTATGATGCTCCCCACATAATCCTCCAAATAGTAGAATGATGGCCCCCACATAGTTCTCCAAATAGTATGATGGTCCCCAAGACAGCCCTAAAATTAGTATTTTAGCACCCCAAATATGATGATGCCCCCCAAATAACCCTTCAAATAATATGATGGCCTCCAAGTAGCCCTACAAATAGTATCATGGCCTTCCAGTTTGCCCTCCAAATAATATGATGGCCCTCACAAACTACTTATTAATTAAAAAAAAAATACTCACCTCTCCCCATTCCCCTGCTGTTCTGGTCTTTGCAGCATGTGGTTTGAAACTATGCTCAGCTCGGCACAGTGGACGCGATTTTGGGACGTTATCACGTCCACTGAGCTGAGACATCAGAAGCACAGAGGAGAATGATGGAGGAGGGAGCAGACGGTTCCCTCCTCCATCATTCCTTTCAATTGTATCTGCATCCAGAATGTGGATACAGTTGAAAGTGTGATGCTGGATGCGGGGGGCCCGATGCCTGTGCTGACATCGCCACCTGTCTCACAGTTGCAAAGCAGCTGCGGGGTCTGCCGTTATTAGCGGTATGCCAGTGCCATTGTTATGTGACATGAGCCCCGGGAGAGCCAGTGCCGAGACAGCTGGTACAACACCAACACCGAAGGTGAATATAAGTGTTATTTTACTGGGGAGAAACATAGGGATTTAGAAGGGGTTGTCTGATTAGTGGACATCCCCTTTAAGTAATCAAGTTCATTAAAGGGGTTGTCCACTACTGCACATCCCCAGCTTATTACATTTAGGACTTCAGCACCGCTTTTTCCGGACATTGCTATGACTTGTTATGTCCTCTGCAGCCAATTAGCAGATGTTGGTCAATAGTCTGTCAGGACGGACATCTGCTCTGAAGAAATAGAGTTTTTGAGACTTGTAGACATTATGGAATAACGTCCATAAAAATATCCCAAGCCGGTATTGGTCCTCCAAGAAGCATGAAGCCCTCGCTGCTACTAACTTACTCCCATACCTGGATCTACCTAGATGATGAAAACACTTGGACTGTAAGGTACAAATCAGGTGAAATTATGAAACCTGGAGGGAATGTCACTTCAGGTTGTGCGTAGATATCCGTAGATAGAAGTCGTTATTTATCCGCCATTAATGAAATGTTTTGTCCATTTTTGCTCCACAAATCTGAGGCCGATGAATGGGGGAATGGCACCAATGCTATGGAGAATGCCTTGAAAATTGAAAAGGGCGTAAATAAGGCTCTGCTGGACCTCCACAAGATTGCTATGGACCATGCGGACCCTCATGTAAGTGACTCCCCCATAGCGTATAGATACCGCGTGTTCATTTTATAAAATATCCTCCATGAAGGAACAGTTCATGTATCTTCTGTGACCTCCATATTGTGCTGTTCCTGGAAATGTAATACCACCTGACTACTAGATGTCACGTTCCCCTTTATAATGGGGGGTGTTCCAACACAAGCTGCATATTATGGCACTGTTATAAAGCTATGGGACAATTCATTAGTGTATTTGCACCTTTTTTTTCTAGTTTTTAGTGTTTTTCATTTGCGCCTTGTTCTTCTTTTAATTTGCGCCTTTTTGAAGTCTGCAGCGTTCCCTTTTTTTTCATTGATCATTATGGGGTTTCCGGCTAATTATCTAATTGTGACTTTTTAAAAAGTTGTCACATTTTTACTCAAATATATTTCAAGTGATTTTGTGTTCTGTAGTCCGGGAGGTTTTTTTGCACAAACTTTGCAACATTTTAGCATGCCACTTTTTTGCGATACAAAGACACAAAAAGGTTTAAAGACAAAAAAAATACAGTTTTGATTTTGGGCAAAATCCATGAACCAGGTGCGCCACTTTCAGGAATTTGGCACAAAAAAATCAAATGATACAAAAGAGAAAAGGGACTTGAAAAAATACAATGTTGTATTGGGCCCTATGACGGCACAGCACAGATTTTAGTAAAGGTTTTGCAGGATTACTAAGAGGGGTTCACATGCTATCAATTGTTAAAAAAACAAGCAAAATGATGACTCGGACCCTCTGATTTTCGAGGTATAAGACTACGTCCCCACAATGAGCTTCTAGTGAGTTTTAGATATAGCAGATTTTCTGCCCCATTAAGTAAAATAGGTTACTTGAATTTTTTTCGAAAATATACAGCATAAAAAACTCACCCAAAACTCATTGTGAGAACGTAGCCTAAGGGTATGTGCACATCATTTAGACGCCGGTGAGTTGTCCTTGGTGAAGCTCTGCCACCGGTGGTTTTCACTCTATACTTTAAAGGGAACCTGTCATGTCCCTAAACGCTATTAACCTGCAGATATGGGGTTAATCTGCAGGTTTATAAAGCTGCCGGGCGTCTTACTGAAAGGCCGGCTACCGGGAGGAAATGCACTTTATTCCCCACGGCAGCCTCCAGCTTTCAGTCATAGAGGCGCGGCCGGCGTGGCTTCAGTCATTGTTCAGTACATAGTGAGCGGCGGCTATAACCGCACCCTGGCACTGACTGACAGCCGGCTAAGCGGCCCCTGTAACCGCTCCCTGTAAACACTGACAGCCGGATCTGTACTGATGTACTGCTGAGCTGTCAGTCAGTGCCGGGGCGCTGTTACAGCTGCCGATCACTGTATATTGAGCGGTGTCTGAAGTTGCGCCGGAAGCTTTAACCCCTTTCTGACATTGTGCATAATAATACGTCCCTGTGCCCTGGGCCTTATGGACCAGGTACGTATTATTACGACACAGGCTGTGCGGGATCAATCGCCACCGGTTGTCAGCTGATTTTGACAGCTGACACCCGGCACTTTAACCCCCTAAATGCTGCGATCGCAGCATTTAGCAAGTGAGTGGAGGGACAGAAGCACCTCTGCTCTTGGATCGGAGACCCTGCGCTGTCCTCACGGGGTCCCGATCGTTGCCATGGTGACACGATGTCATCATGACGACACCTGTGTCACCAGGCACCAGCAAGTTAGTTTGACCATGCGCAGTGCATGATCAAACCAGCTTGTGTCTGCAGCACTGACAGTTTACAAGGTATAGCAGTGATCCTGCACTGCTATACCTTAGAACTGCGATCAGCCTGCTGAAAGTGAAAGTCCCATAGTGGGACCAAGTAAAAAAAGTGAAAAAAAAGTTGTAAAAATATTTTTTTAAAAATAAAAAAATAATAAAAAAATAAAATATTATTATGAAGAAAAACAATAAGAGTACACATATTTAGTATCGCCGCATCCGGAACGACCTGATCTATAAAACTGTCCCACTAGTTAACCCCTTTAGTGAACACAGTAAAAAAAAAAGAATCAAAAAACGGTGCTTTATCATCATACCAACGAACAAAAAGTGGAATAAAACGCGATCAAAGAGACGAATATAAATAAAAATTATACCACTGAAAACATCATCTTGTCCCGCAAAAAGCAAGCCACCATACAGCTCCATCAGCCAAAAAATAAAAAAGTTATAGCTCTTAGAATAAAGCGATTTTTTCTATGAAATAGTTTTTATTGTGTAAAAGCGCCAAAACATAAAAAAAGATATAAATGCAGTATGGCTGTAAATGTACTGACCCGAAGAATAAAGCTGCCTTATTAATTTTACCACACGCAGAACTGCATAAAAAAAACTAAAAAAACAATTACTGAATTGTTGGTTTTTGTTTATTCTGCCTCCCAAAAATCAGAATAGAAAGCGATCAAAAAATGTCACATGCCCGAAAATGGTACCAATAAAAACATCAACTTGTCCCGCAAAATACAAGCTATCACATAACTCTGTCGACCGAAATATGGAAAAATTATAGCTCTCAAAATATGGCGATGCAAAAACTAGTCTTTGCAAAAAAAAAAAGTTTAGTGTGTGACAGCTGCCAAATGTAAAAACCCGATATGAATCTGGTATCACTGTAATCGCACCGACCCGAAGAATAAAGTCATCTAATCACTTAAACCGCACGAGGAACGGTGTAAATAAATAAATAAAACCAATTCTTCACCTGCTGTTGGTTTGTTCATTCAGCCTCCCAGAGTTCGCAATATGGCTCTGCCCACATTTATCCTGTGCTCTACGCTCAGCGCTTACACCGGGGTTTCCATGTAAATCTCTGAAATACGTGATCCAGACGGAGCCTCCGGCGGAAGATTCCCTGTAATGAGGCAGATGGAGGCACCGTCTGGCCTGTGATCCCACGGTGTCCGTCTTTTTATTAGGCGTGAATAAAAGTGCCGTCGGCCACAGTTTTGCGAGCCTCTGATAAAAAGAACACCGCTGAACAGAGGCCACACAGAGTCCAGAGTAATTAACAAATAAAGTAGCACACTGCAAGGCTAAGTATGTAAACATGAAATATGGAATATGAATAGCATTACTGCTGTAGAAAATAGAAATAAATGAGAAATCTTAGCACATAAATTGGCCAATTCATGTGTATCTGGCAGCCGCGGTAAGGCGTTTCTCAGTGCCAGGACCCTACCAATGTGAATACCTCTCTAAGGGACAGGTACACATGAATTGGCCAATTTATGCGCTAAGATTTCTCATTTATTTCTATTTTCTATAGCAGTAATGCTATTTATATTCCATATTTCATGCTTACATACTTAGCATTGCAGTTTGCTACTTTATTTGTTAATTGTATATGGAGGTAGCTTCTCCTAGTAAGCACCTGTTCACACCTATTTCTCGTATTAGAAGTGCCATCAGTTTTTTCTGTTTACAGAGTCCAGAGTTAGGCCGGTTTCACATGTCCTGATATTTCCAGTATCGGAAAAACCGGTACGGGAGATATACGTGTCCATGTGCACCTGTGTGGCAACCGTGTGCCGCATCAGGAGCGCACATTCCGCCACCTGGGAATCAGCAGTACAGTTACCGCTGTTCCCAATCACCGGGTGCTGAATGCTGCCCTCATCATTGTAACCTGCTGGCGCTGTGATCAGCACAACCAAGGGACAATGATGAGAGTAGTAGTCTGCTCCCGCTGTGTCCTAGTGTAAAAATAAGAATAAAATTAAAAAATCCTTATACTCACCTGCCTATCAAAGTAAAAGTGAAGTACCCATAGCTCTTTCTTACATTCAAGCATCTGATGCTGATGCTCAGTCTATGTAGATGGCATCTTAGCTGTTGCTAGGCAACTTCCTTATAAGGTGAGATGCACCTGTAAGATTCCATCACAAGATTCCATCATGACATCACTGCTATTATGACATCATAATTCACAACCACTACTTATACAAGCGTTTACACTTCAGTGTCACTTTGATACCCCGGTGTCATTGTTGTCAGTGTTTAGCTACTTATCTAGTGATATACTGATTGCGCATTTCATTGAAATGTCTGGAATTTCTCCAGACAGACTTCAGGAGTTGGCACTACTCCAGGGGATTCTTACCACCTATACCCCTAACTGTGTGCTACCACTACCCGATGGCGTCCTCAGCTTCACTTACCGGCTGGTTATGGAGCTTGTACGGGACTGCTTGACCAAATACTACCAAGGTCGTATTACCTCAGAATATCTTCAGCATTTACAGCAGAACATCAGGACATTAGTACAACAGGTAAATAGCAGACAATCTGCACAAATTATTATTATTATGTCTAGTTGGTCTCCCTTACTGTATAGTGGTATTATTGGTAGTAATAAAATTTAGACTTTCTTCAGTGTCAGGCAGGGTCATATTTGTAATAGAGATCCCCATTTTGGGAAGAGGGTGTAAAAGTGCAGCATGAGCCTGTATGATTCAAATGTCAGGGCTAGATTTCATTCCTAGTCCAGTCCTTGTCCCTTAGTAAAGACACTTCATTTAGCACCTTAATCCGGATTTCTTATAAATATGTAATTATGATTTTTATTGTGTATAACAAATATTAATAATTTATCTCAGACCATAGAACTAGCCTCACTGATTAGAAATGTAAAGTACCCACAGTTCTTTCTTACATTCAAGCATCTGGTACTGATGCACAAACTATGGTTTTGCCACCTTAACTATTGCTAGGAAACTTCCTTTCACGGTGAGATGCCCCGTTAAGATTCCATCACAAGATTCCATCACGACATCACTGCTATTATGACATCATAATTCACCACCACTAATTATACAAGTGTTTTTATGCTGTATAAAAAATAATAATAATAATAATACAAATCAAATAATAATAATGGAATACAAGTTTATTTACAGAAAATTGTTCTTTAGATCGACACCAATATAATATATAAAATGTACCAAATGTGTAGTAATTGTAGCTGCAGATAGACAGGAGTAAAATGGTGACATAAATGGCCTCCTCCATTCTGCACTTTCTCTCATGATTTTCCTTTTGTATTTATTTCCATCTTTATAGGCTGAAGAAAAAGCCCAAAGTGGAAAATTGGCCTTTTTTAAACAACTGGCCCAAAATGTCCTGAATATACTGGAGAGTCCGGCCCGCTCACTGGAGCACCTGGTAAGGAGCCATCATCTTCTATATCACATGTCCTTGTCCCCTCCAGGCAGGCACAGGATATTTCATGACCGCCTGTCCCTGCGGCTCCATCATCTGTGATGGCAGTCTGTACTCAGCGGTGGGAGTTTGTATTTCTGCCTCTGTTTTGCTCGATCATCACAATCTTCCTTCTTGTAAATGCTGCAATTCTGATAACAGAGATCAGTTGTATATACAAGTACCTTATATATTATTGTTGATTTACTGGAGGGAGTGGCTGTGTATAGTCCGTCCAATACTGAAATTACCAGTAAATCCAATGTTTAGTCCTTCCTATCTATTGTATATGATAATTTAGTATTTGTGAAATGTTATACTAATTGTACATATTATAACCATCAGGAAACATCCGAAGGTGACTCCGAAGAGGGGCAAACCGTGAACATGCCTGACCCTAATATTAGTCAGTTAGAGCTAAAAACTGATCTGATTGAAGGTAAGCCGATCATCTAATATTTTACATTCAAATATCCAGATATTATAGAGAATGGCAGAGAATATGTAGATTTACTCTTCATTCCCTGTAATGGAGAGGGATCATGTAATTCTACTTCACGCCTGTGTGGTCTTCTCGGCTCCAAAATGAGGGTCATAGATCCCCAATCATGTAATTGTTCAAAAATACCATATTTTGAAGACTATAAGATGCACCGGACCATAAGAAGCAGGTGAAATTTTGGAGCGGAAAATAGGAAAAACATTTTTTTAATAAAATGGTGGAGCAACTTATAATCCAATTTTGTGGTAACTTTTCTAGGGGAAAGGCGGCGGAAAGATGGCAGCAGCAGGAGTGGGGCGATGCTGCACTGAAGTCCCTGCACTTCCATGGTTTTCAATCTGGTGGACCTTGGGAAAATCTCCACCGGAGGTGGCGCATGCACAGATTGAGATCTCGGGAGACAAGATCTCAATCTGCATGCGCCATCTCCAGAATCCATTTTTCCGAAGTCCACCACACTGAAAATCATGGAAGTGCGGAGTCTCCGGCGACATTTTCTGAAAGCCCAGGGGCCGCTGCATCCTTGCACCGCCGAACACCCCCTCCTCCCAGCCTGGGGCCCACAGCATCGCCCCACTCCTGCCGCCGCCAGCTTCCTGCAGCAGTGACCCTGCGTCCTGGGGCCTCGCTTCACCGCAACCCCCCCCCCCCTCAGTAAGCTACGTTGGGATAAGACGCACCCCCATTTTACAGAAAAAAGTGTGTCTTATAACTTGAAAAATACGGTAATCAGATCCTGAACAATCGCCCAGTGTATCTATCTCTGGATGTGCCATAAATACTGTATATTTAGTATGTGCAGAATACCAGATATCTAGTTTTTATATCATTTACAGAGATCTTGTCATGTCCTTCATTATATGGATGTGTTATATATTAAATACTGATATAGACTGATACATGACATCTTTTCATTATTTTATCATTATTTTAGAAATAACTGTGTCGACGGCCAGTACTGATGGTGGAATATGTGAGACACCAGAGATCCACGAATCTGCCAGTGTAAGTATCAGAGGAGACGTCTGTTTATCATCAGATAACGGGGTATGAATTACACATATAATATTATACCCCAGATGACAATGGGATATCTTTGCTTTTATGTAGATCAGATCTATTGTGAGTAATGATGGCATTGTTATTCTGCCTCTTCTGTGTGATGCCCCTTATCATACCCTGCAGTACAGTGATATCTATGCATGGGGAATATCCCCTTAAAATATAATACTGTCTGTGGAGGGTCCGGCTTGCATCATGTCCTCTACATCTGCTGCAATGTAATCAGCGTGGACATAATATAGAGGAGAAGTTCCTGCATCTGGAGCTTTTATTTTCCTGCAGATTCTATGTCTTAATGTCATTTCTTATTATTTCTAGGCCTTGACCGGATCATTGAACTTGGAGACAAGTCCTAGTAAGACCGACTTTAAACCAATCAAACTGATCAGCAGTGGAGCTTATGGGTGAGCTTTATGTTTGCATAATATACATTTCCTAGTGTTCCTTATGACAATGCTTCTGTCTCTGTGCCCAGCCCGTACAACAGAGAAATGCTCTGAGTCCATACTGTCCACAAGAGATGAGCGAATCAGGCAAAATTCTAATTTGCTTGTTCACGTGGACTTGTGAAAATACGATTCAAGGAGAAATTAATGTCCCTTATTATGCTCTGGGGCCTCACCAGGCCCCAGAACATAATAAGCATAAGAAACATACTTATACTCCCCTTACTGCTCAATTCTCTAGCCCCTCCACTTCTCACCGTCACCCGTCCGGTCCTCACTGCCTCTTCAGTTTGCCACCGCTCACGCTATGCAAGGACTTCAGGCTTTGAGAAGGTCTGAGAGAGTTCTATGCAAGAGCATAAAAAGTCACAACATTGTGACACCGTGACTGTTCTTGCGCTTGTGCATAATCCTCCCAGATCTCATCAATGTTGGAAGTCCCGTCCCAGTATGAGAGGCATTTGGATTTCAGCATTAGCAGCAGAGATTTGAGGATGCGGCAAGGAACGGACGGTTGAGGCGGAGGGGCCGTAGAAGTGAGTATAAAAATTTGTTTATTTTTAAACTTTTTTATGGCCTTTCAAGATTTTGAAAATGGTGGCCAACGCTTGACATTTTGCTAAATCCATGAGTAAGCAAATTACAAAAAACAAAACAAACAAAAAAACAAAACGCCATTTTGGTGAATGCAGAATTTTGCAAAATCTGAGTAGAATTTAATTCCACTCAAATGTGTTAGCT
The DNA here is from genome assembly GCF_046119375.1 of Phyllobates terribilis. Lineage (NCBI taxonomy): Eukaryota > Metazoa > Chordata > Amphibia > Anura > Dendrobatidae > Phyllobates > Phyllobates terribilis. Next base: position 523,596 of record NW_027362833.1, read on the forward strand.
CATGTCTACTGGCCACATCTATATGTCATTATTTAGGTCAGTTAGGACGTGACATAGATGAGGACCTCGCATAGGTCATCATTTATGTTGTGTAACTTGATGGATTTCTACATGGATTTCTAGTGACATCTAGTAGTAACCAGACAATCATGTGATGAGGTTTATAGACAAAATGTTAGTAAGAATTCATTATAAATCATGGATTTTCCTTCTCTCCAGAGCCGTCCACTTAGTGCGACACAAATACACAAGCCAGCTATTCGCTATGAAGAAGCTGGACAAGGAGAACGTGAATATTCCAAGAAGACTTGAACGTGCCTTTCTAGAGAGGGACATCCTAACATTTGCTGATTGTCCCTTTGTGGCCTCCATGTTGTGCTCCTTTCCAACTCCTCATCATCTGTGTATGGTCATGGAGTATGCAGCAGGTAAGTCATATCCATTGTGCCTATATCCAGCCTCAATCTGCTTATCTCTAGCATCTTCTCCATAATCTGAATGTGACCACATGGACGGATACATGTCCATACTGCATTTACTATAAGTTATCTGTTACCAAGATGCCAGGAAAATCATTATCTCTGTGAAAGTCTCTGGTGAATGTCCTCACTGAGAATGGCAAAAATATCCACTGAGGATAAAAGGAGGATTTGACTCAATTCTAACAGTTTGTATAGATGAGCATTTCACAGAGTAATGAATAAGAGGCTTGCAGATGAGGCACGGCTCTGTCTTTTTATATTGGGTCACTCTGCTTTATACGCTCTACATTAGGCCTCTTTCACGCTTCAGTATTTCTGGTACGTGAGGTGACAGTTTACCACACGTACTGGAGACACTGACACATGTGCGCACATGTCAGTGTTTCCACGGACCGTGTGTCCATGTGATCCACACGTAGACATGTCTGTTTTTGGCCAGCAGGACGGATCACACAGACCCATTCAAGTCAATGGTTCAGTGTAAACACATACTGCACACGGATGCCATCCGTGTGACATGTGTCGGCGCCTGGGAATTAGCGATAAAGTTAGCGCCGGGTGCTAAACGCTGCCCTCATCATTGTCCCCTGCCGGCGCTGCGATCAGAACCAGCAGGGGTTAATGATGAGGGTTGTCTTCTCCCAGTGTATTTCTACCTGTAAAAATAAGAATAAAAAAAAAATCTATACCCTCACCTGTCCTAAATGTCCCCCACTGTAATCCATGAGACCGCTCAGCAGAGGAGCCGGGGAGAATGACTCCTGCAGCGAGCGGCCCCGAATCTGTGCTGAGCTCAGCGAGCGGTGTCCTGTCACTCACTGAGCTCAGCTGAGGTCTGGCGTCGCTCGCTGCAGGAGTCATTCTCCCCAGCTCCTCTGCTGAGTAGTCGCATGGATTACAGCAGGAGATACTTAGGACAGGTAGGTGAGTATAAGGGTTTTTTTTTATTTTATTCTTATTTTTACAGGTGGAGACACCGGGAGCAGACTACAACTCTCATTATTAACTCCTGCTGGTGCTGATCGCAGTGCCGGCAGGGGAAAATGATGAGCGCAGCGTTCAGTACCCGGCTTTTGGGAATAACGCTAACTGTACACTGATTCCCAAACGCCGGTACGTGTGCTCCTGATGCGGCACACGGACATCTCCGACACAGGTTTTTCCGGTACCAGAAATATCCGGACGTGTGAAACCGGCCTTATACAGTATATAAAGCAAAACCACAAATGAGACTGCTGACACCTTTAACTAATTATATATTTATTTATTGCAAGATACATAGTATATATAGCTCATACTTTTTTGGCCAGAATAGTGTCTCTTTTTTGTATGAGTTACCTTGTTATTTTTAAATATTTATTCCACGTGACTAATAAAGATTCATGCTTTTATATGGGATGTTGCTTCATTGCACTTATTTGTGCAGCTCTTGCACCTTTGTGGTTTTGCTTCATAGACATTTAGTGCAGTCCTAGTTACTATTCGGGTATGCTCCAATGGAGGGTTTTTTGCATTATTATACAGTATATCTCTGTGTATGACGTCCTGCCCCAATGTCTCCGCTCATTTCTCATTCACACTCCTCATGGGTCATTTACATTGTAACAAACCCTCTCCTGTCATATTTGCTTTCTGCTGTAGGAGGAGACTGTGGCAGTTTTATGAAGAACTATGGGTGTTTACCTGTCCCCTTGGCTCGTCTGTACATTGCAGAAACGGTTCTAGCTGTGGAATATCTGCACAGCTATGGTGTAATGCACAGAGACCTGAAGCCTGAAAAGTAAGTGACACTTGTAGTATAAGAAAGGGGAAAAAAGATATCGTTTATTATACAATCTATTTGCAACTTGGGGCTGACATCCTCTTTTTTTCACAGCCTCCTGATAACGTCAACTGGTCATATTCAAGTTACAGATTTTGGGCTTTCCAAACTCTGCCTCATGAGACCAACATCAGAGATCTACAAGGCTCCAATTGAGGACATCACCAGAGAGTTCCATGATAAGGAGGTAGGCAGGAACTTGTTCTTTACTCATCTCCTCCATTTCTCCTTCTCTTATACTTTCTCATCTAGAAAACGTTTCCACTGATGTTATTTGTCACAATTATGTTCTCTGATCATTATCTCATTCCTCTGTTTTTTCCAGATTGCTGGCTCCCCTCATTACATAGCCCCAGAAGTTATCTTAAAGGAAGGCTATGGAAGGCCAGCTGACTGGTGGTCAATTGGGATCATCCTATATACATTTCTTGTAGGACGTGTACCATTTTATGGGCCTTCCAAATATGACATTTACAGCCATATTGTCAGGGGTAAGTAAAATAATCTGATTGCTGTGTAATGTCATTGTTATTTGAATAGATTAGTTGTGTGATTTAGTTACTTTTGTTAATATAAAAGATTTTTGTTTTGATAAAATAAATTAAGATGTTTCATTTTCTGTAATATTTGCTTTTTACATAACAGATGACATATATTGGAAACTTACTAATTCGGCTTTTCCAGCCACAGCTCGGGATATCATCATTGAGCTGCTCAGAAAAGATCCAGCACAAAGACTTGGGACAGGTAATGTATATAATACTATTATTAATGACTTATTACACCTCTGTGAACAGAAAATGAATAATGAGGATCAGCACTGAGGTTTTGTTCTCTACCAGCTTGGCCATTCCCCATTCTTCATGCTAAGACTTTCAGTACATCTACTTCACTTCGGCTCTGTTACGTCAACCGTTCAGATTAACGCCCCCTTCACACGTCCGTATAAAATCAGTACTGAAACCAGTACCGGAAAAAAACAGTACTAGTGTCATCAGTGTTTTGAATCAGTGTGCCATCAGTGTGCCATCAGTGTTTTTCCGGTACGGCAAAGAAAAAGAAATGATAAAGTATCTCTTATACTTTGTAATGTTAAACAGATACAGCGTAAGGAAGGCACACAAATGGCACACGGATGCCATCTGTGTGATGTACGTGTTTTTCAGGGTCCCATAGACTTGTATTGGCACTTGTCATCTGTGCTGCCACAAAAAAACAGCAGCATAGATGATAATGGGTACGGGTGGCATACGTGAAAGAAAAATGGATGCCACATGTAGTGCAAACACGGATATGTGTAGGAGGCCTAAGAAACTTGTCTCTTTGACAATAACTATATCACTATTCATTGTTTTCCTTTTCAAGGAGGAGCAAATGAGATCAAATTTCATCCATTCCTGCGTAACTTAGATTTTGACAACCTTCTAAGTCAGAAGTCGCTGTTCATTCCTGATCTTGAGTCAGAAGAGGATACCATCTACTTTGACAGTAAGTAGAATGAGACATCATCTGCAGAAAGCTGCTGTGTGTCTTGTATTTCATTTTAAGTGAGAATCAGTCCCCACCTTGATTCATGATCAAATGGTGACTGTTCAGGACAAAGTATTATGCTAATAATCTCGATTAACTCTTGTACTTTTCAGCTCGATGTAGCAGACATCAACATATTGATTCAGATGAGGGGGACACAAGTGAAGATAATGACTGGCCGGAAAGCCAAAACTTTCTATCATCTTCGCATAGGCTTTCTAAAGTAAGTATGTGACCAATAAGATCCATACAACCTGTAATTAAAATAAAATTGTAAAATATTAAAATATTTTTTTTTCCTCTTTGTATTAGCTCTGTTCCATCCATACCAAGATGATGAACAATGAAGAACCCAAGTCACCTCCAGGGTATTCACCAGAAAGTGCAAAACAGTCAGACATGTGAGCAAATTATTTTTATGGGGTCCATTCTGATATGTGTACACAACACCAAATTCAAGACGAGTGTAAGTCGATACTAAATCCAGTATCGATGACCACATGATTGCTGATCACCATGTTTCTGACTTGTGATAACGCTGGTGATGAAAGTTGATAACTATGACCAGCTTTAATTTCCAGTTCATTACAGGAAAATAAATATTGCTAGTGATTCTCCATTCTTGCTGGTAGAAGAGGGTCTTGAGCACAGCATCCCCTTCATGTTATTCAGATGTCCTAATGGGCTTTGCAGACAGGTGTTGTATCCGTATCTATTGTTTTCACTTGTAATTTATATGTTTTTCTTCTACCAAACAGACAGAAAGATTCTCCCCCCTCTAAGTCTGAAGACAACCAGACGCAGAAAGATTCTCCCCCTTCTAAATCTGATGACAACCAGACACAGAGAGATTCTCCCCCCTCTAAGTCTGATGACAACCAGACGCAGAAAGATTCTCCCCCTTCTAAATCTGAGGATGACAACCAGACACAGAGAGATTCTCCCCCCTCTAAGTCTGATGACAACCAGACGCAGAAAGATTCTCCCCCCTCTAAATCTGATGACAACCAGACGCAGAAAGATTCTCCCCCCTCTAAGTCTGATGACAACCAGACGCAGAAAGATTCTCCCCCCTCTAAATCTGATGACAACCAGACGCAGAAAGATTCTCCCCCCTCTAAATCTGATGACAACCAGACGCAGAAAGATTCTCCCCCCTCTAAATCTGATGACAACCAGACGCAGAAAGATTCTCCCCCCTCTAAATCTGATGACAACCAGATGCAGAAAGATTCTCCCCCCTCTAAATCTGATGACAACCAGATGCAGAAAGATTCTCCCCCCTCTAAGTCTGAAGACAACCAGACGCAGAAAGATTCTCCCCCTTCTAAATCTGATGACAACCAGACACAGAGAGATTCTCCCCCCTCTAAGTCTGATGACAACCAGACGCAGAAAGATTCTCCCCCTTCTAAATCTGAGGATGACAACCAGACACAGAGAGATTCTCCCCCCTCTAAGTCTGATGACAACCAGACGCAGAAAGATTCTCCCCCCTCTAAATCTGATGACAACCAGACGCAGAAAGATTCTCCCCCCTCTAAGTCTGATGACAACCAGACGCAGAAAGATTCTCCCCCCTCTAAATCTGATGACAACCAGACGCAGAAAGATTCTCCCCCCTCTAAATCTGATGACAACCAGACGCAGAAAGATTCTCCCCCCTCTAAATCTGATGACAACCAGATGCAGAAAGATTCTCCCCCCTCTAAATCTGATGATGATAAGCAGAGGCAGAAAGATTCTTCCCCCTCTAAATCTGATGACAACCAGACGCAGAAAGATTCTTCCCCCTCTAAGTCTGATGATGACAAGCAGTGTTTCACTGCTGAAGGCAGACAGTCATCCATATTGTCAGGTATGTATAGCTCTATAGGTCATTCTATTGCAGCCTGTGTCAAAAAGTGTAATGTGAAAACAGCCCAACATTTCATTTTATAAAAATCCTCACTCTTAGGCTGTGTGCCCACGATGCGTTTTTCAAGCGTTTACGCTGCGGAATTTCTACAGCGTAAACACTTGGGAAACGCTTGGTAAACCTTCCCCCATGGTCTCCAATGCAATTCCGCACTTTCAATGCCCATGCTGCGTATTTTTCCGCAGCGTTTATGCTGCGCTCAAAAATACGCAGCATGTCCATTAATTTTGCGGACGAGCAGCGTAATCGCCGCCATTGACTTGCATTAGAACGCGCTAATTCCGCAAGACTGCATCTGTACTTGCGTAATTGGCGCTTTCTAATGTGCGGATGGTACCCAAGTCTGGAGGAGAGGAGACTCTCATCCAGACCTGGGTACCATAGAATCTGTAAAGAAAAGAATTTAAAATAAAAAATAAAGCTTATAATCACCTTCCGATGTCCTCCCAGTGTTTTGTCCACGCCGTCCGGTCTCTTGCAATGCTCGCGCTGTTGTGAAGGACCTGTCATGATGTCACTGAGTCATGTGACCCATCACATGACTCAATGACGTCACCGCAGGTCCTTCACAGCACCGCGAGCATTGCAAGAGACCGGACGCAGCAGAGATGACACCGGGAAGACACCGGAAGGTGAGTATAATCTTTTTTTTTTCATTTTTTACCATTCTTATTCTTTTTTTTAACTATTACTCGGTCACACTATATAAATCCATGCCGGTTGCATGGATTTAAATAGTGTGACCAACTTGTCAAGCACTTTTCCAAGTGATGCTCAAAATCGTTTGGAAAACTTCTTGAAAAAATGCATGCGAAAGCGCATGTAAAAATGCTGAAAAAACGCTTCTCTCTGGCAGAAAAAACGCATGTAAATCTGCATGTAAATCTGCATACGTTTTTTTCTGCCAGAGAGAGGCAAAAACGCTCTGCATCAAATCTGCTACGTGGGCACATAGCCTCATAGGTTATAATTTTTAATGCATAAGAAGCCATTCAGTCTTCTGCCAAACTGATTCTGAATACTGCACCCATGGCTCCATCTAGGCCTATACTGATCCTTATCACCTTAAGAATGCACTGAGGTTTTAGCTAACTTATTTTAAGATATTACTTGCAGGATGCCGCAGTGTTATCATGTTAATAAGGGGACATAGTTCCCTGGCTAGACACCACATATCGGAAAACCTACAGGTTTCATATTAATCAGTTCACAAGGCAATCTAATTCTCAGACCCTCAGGTGGTTTTATGTATATATGACATATTCTCTCTATTATGGTGCAATAATCAATTACCGGGACTACAGGGTACAAGAATAACAGAATTCTATATAAAGATACAAAGCTAATCTTTTAGGAGTTTATAATATACATCTTTTTCTTGTTTTTTTTATCAGAATCACCAGTTCAGGGGAAAAGAAAATCTGCATCGAAAGATCGACAAAAAACAGAGAAGGTAGAAGAGAGAAGAAGTAGAAGAGGTAAGTGTAACAATAAGCTCCATGTTGCATGATGTCAGTCAGTGAGAAGGAGTCATGTGGAGCAGATATTATCTGTAGGATTACTGACAATGACCCCGTACATCTGTATGGATACGACTCCTCTATCATCCTGTCACAGTGACACTACAGTAGTATCCTCTAATACATACATGTCAAACTCTGGCCCGTGGACCAAACCTGGCCCGCAGGGTGGTTATATTTGACCCACGACAACAGAACCACCACCACTATTTGGGGCCATTATTCTGTATGGAGGACAATGTGGGGCCCATTATACTGTACGGAGGACTATGTGGGGCCATTATTCTGTATGTAGGATTATGTGGGGTCCAAGTTTTTCATTTTGGCCCTCTGTGTGTTTGAGTGTGACATCCCTGCTCTAATATGTAGTCCCATTACTTACATTAGTTATGTCTCTTTGTCTCCTCTCACAGGTTCCACCTTCCGCCGGCTGATATCATCTTGCCGGCGTGGATTATCCAGGGTTGCTCGCTCCATCAGACAAAGCTGCATATTTGCTCCCTGTCATCGGAGCAACACAAACATCTCAATGTGAAAAACCCTTCATGTCTAGTGCCTAGTACAGCATGTCCACCATTAAAGATGCACCTGTGTGGAAGGACTTGTACCATCTACCTGTGGCCTTCTGACCAGCAAGTAACATCTGCAGAAGAAGGCCCTCCAAGAACATCTCTTCATTCTTCCATGTAATTCTTAATAAAAAAAAAACTAAAAAGAATCATTTCAAATTGATTAATGTCCCTTTGCATTTAATGTAATACTACTGACATTTATGGCATATCAGTACTAAACATCATATATGTCTGATGAGAGAATATCGTTTCCATGTTTCATGTTAATCCTCTAATCCTCAGCCAAAAGTGGAAGAGAAGACCAGTGATTCTGTTACATCTACGAATGACAGTCAATCCAGGGAAAAACACCTTCTGATCCATACATTTTTCAGGCACTCTGATCCTTTTACCTTCATGTGGCTCTACTTAAGGTTTATGTATAAGAACCAGTTGGATTCAGTACTGGGCATCCTGGGGGTCCCAGCAGCCACATCCCAATTGTTCAACTAAAAAAGACATACTGTATTATAGTGTGATATATATATATATATATATATATATATATATATATATATATATATATACACACTGTGTGCAGAATTATTAGGCAAATGAGTATTTTGATCACATGATACTTTTTATACATGTTGTCCTACTCCAAGCTGCATAGGCTTGAGAGCCAACTACCAATTAAGTAAATCTGGTGATGTGCATCTCTGTAATGAGGAGGGGTGTTGGCTAATGACATCAACACCCTATATAAGGTGTGCTTAATTATTAGGCAACTTCCTTTCCTTTGGCAAAATGGGTCAGAAGAGAGATTTGACGGGCTCTGAAAAGTCCAAAATTGTGAGATGTCTTGCAGAGGGATGCAGCAGTCTTGAAATTTCCAAACTTTTGAAGCGTGATCACCGAACAATCAAGCGTTTCATGGCAAATAGTCAACAGGGTCGCAAGAAGCGTGTTGGCCAAAAAAGGCGCAAAATAACTGCCCATGAATTGAGGAAAATCAAGCGTGAAGCTGCCAAGATGCCATTCACCACCAGTTTTGCCATATTTCAGAGCTGCAATGCTACTGGAGTATCAAAAAGCACAAGGTGTGCGATACTCAGGGACATGGCCAAGGTAAGGAAGGCTGAAAAACGACCACCTTTGAACAAGAAGCATAAGATAAAACGTCAAGAATGGGCCAAGAAATATCTTAAGACTGATTTTTCAAAGGTTTTATGGACTGATGAAATGAGAGTGACTCTTGATGGGCCAGATGGATGGGCCAGAGGCTGGATCAGTAAACGGCAGAGAGCTCCACTCCGACTCAGATGCCAGCAAGGTGGAAGTGGGGTACTGGTATGGGCTGGTATCATCAAAGATGAACTTGTGGGACCTTTTCGGGTTGAGGATGAAGTGAAGCTCAACTCCCAGACCTACTGCCAGTTTCTGGAAGACAACTTCTTCAAGAAGTGGTACAGGAAGAAGTTGGTATCGTTCAAGAAAAACATGATTTTCATGCAGGACAACTCTCCATCACATGCATCCAACTACTCCACAGCGTGGCTGGCCAGTAAAGGTCTAAAAGAAGAAAAAATAATGACATGGGCCCCTTGATCACCTGATCTGAACCCCATAGAGAACCTGTGGTCCATCATAAAATGTGAGATCTACAGGGAGGGAAAACAGTACACCTCTCGGAACAGGGTCTGGGAGGCTGTGGTGGCTGCTGCACGCAATGTTGATCGAAAACAGATCAAGCAACTGACAGAATCTATGGATGGAAGGCTGTTGAGTGTCATCATAAAGAAAGGTGGCTATACTGATCACTAATTTTTTGGGTTTTTGTCTTTGCATGTCAGAAATGTTTATTTCTATATTTTGTGCACTGATATTGGTTTACCTGGTGAAAATAAACAAGTGAGATGGGATTATATTTGGTTTTTATTAAATTGTCTAATAATTCTGCACAGTAATAGTTACCTGCACAAACAAATATCCTCCTAAGATAGCCAAATCTTAAAAAAAACCACTCCAACTTCCAAAAATATTAAGCTTGGATATTTATGAGTCTTGTGGGTTGATTGAGAACATAGTTGTTGATCAACAATAAAAATAATCCTCTAAAATACAATTTGCCTAATAATTCTGCACACCGCGTATATCTATATATATAATCGTCTTATCCCGTCTGTCTGTCTGTCTGTCGGGGAAATCCCGCGTCACTGATTGGTCCAGCAGCGGCCAATCAGCGACGCGGGATTTCAGAAAAAAGATGGCGGCCGTTAGAGGCTCATCTGCGGGACGGAGCTCAGCGGCGATGCAGCCGGGAGATGACTGGCGCGAGGCTCTCATCTCCCGGCCGCTAGCAGCAGAAGAACCCCGACCGGCGAGCAGCCGCTCATCTCCCGGCTTCTCGCAGCGGAAGTAGCCGCACAGGCAGTGGCGTTGACCTCCATGCGGCTAGGGTGTCAAGGGAGGACCGGGGAGCGGCGCTGCGGGTCGGGATACTTCTGCTGCGAGAAGCCACTCATCTCCCGGCTTCTCGCAGCGGAAGTAGCCACACAGGCAGCGGCGCTCCCCGGTCCTCACCAATACGATTCTGCTCCCCGGTCCTCACCTATACGATTCGCTGATTGGTCGCGGTCTCTGGCCGCGACCAATCAGTGATCTTGGCGCAAAAGTTAAACACCGCTGTGCTGATTGGTCGCGGCCGCTGCCCGCGACCAATCACCGATTTGGACGCCACATTTAAATAGCGGCCACGACCAATCACCGATCTTGGCGCAACATTTAAACACTGCTGTGCTGATTGGTCACAGACGCTGCCCGCGACCAATCAGCGATTTTGGCGCCAAATTTAAACACTGCTGTGCTGATTGGTCGCGGACGCTGCCCGCGACCAATCAGCGATTTTGGCGCCAAATTTAAACAATGCTCTGCTGACTGGTCGCGGATGCCAGCCACGACCAATCAGCGAGATTGGCGCCAAATTTATACAACGCTCTGCTAATTGGTCGCGGACACCAGCCACGACCAATCAGCGAGATTGGCGCCAAATTTAAACAATGCTCTGGCGCCAAATTTAAACAACGCTCTGCTGATTGGTCGCGGCCGCCAGCCGACCGCGACCAATCAGCGAGATTGGCGCCAAATTTAAACACCACTCTGCTGATTGCGCCCAGTCGGCCGCATACATATTCTAGAATACCCGATGCGTTAGAATTGGGACACCATCTAGTATATATATAAATATATTCACTTGTGGAAAACCCTTTTAACTAGGGCTGTGGTGTCAGTAAGTCAAATTTCCAACTATAATAATTACTAATACCAAATATACTGCAACAAATAATAGTAAATATTCAGCAATTTATGCATGAAAATAATTTATAATATACAATATTAACACTATATAAGTATTTACATTTTTTTCTACCTGCAGTTGGAGTTGGTACGTTCTTCTGATACTAACTCCACAGCTCGGCTTTTCCTTCTTTCCTGCTCCTCTAACATAAAAGTACAGCAATTAATTACGACAAGTTAATCATTTAAATGCTGCTGTCAATCTCTGACAGCAGCACGTAAATGTAACCAGTGCCACTGCTTCCATTTACCAGCTCCCATCTGTGCCCTGTGACATGATCTCGGGGGCTGATGGGTCACTAGGACAGTGAGGGCCCTGTGCCCGCTGTCTTGGTGCTCCTCTGGAGCTCATCTATATGCTGAGCTTCAAAGGAGACCGAGATTTAGGCTACCGTCCCACTATCAGTATTTGGTCCAATTTCACCACAAATGGATTTTTTCCCCATTTTTAGTACATTGAATAGTAAAATGAATCATTCAAAACTACAAGTAACCCCAAAGTCATGCCAGTTTCCATGGCCCAGAAGATTCTCTGAAGGAAGAGTGTCATTGGGTGACTGCTTCTTTGGTAAATACCATAAACATTAGCACTTAAAAAGGTCCATATGTCTGGAACCGTATAGATGATTTCGAAAGAAGCAAAAAAAAGCTCAGTGATAAGAAACAGATGATGGTTATTAATGAAACACACTAACTGGGTCACATTTAAAAGTGGTGTACCCCAGGAGTCAGTATTGGGACTTCTATTTAATACAATTATTAATGACCTTTTGGGGGGTATACAGAGTAAAATTTCAATATTTTCAGATGATCGTAAACTCTGCAAGGTTATCAGTACATAGGAGGATAATGTAATATTACAGAGGGATTTATGTAAGCTTGAGGTTTGGGCTGAAAAATGGCAATTGAAGTTTAATGTAGATAAATGTTCTTGCTTGGGACAAATTACAATGTACAATTATGTACTAAACACTGGGAAAACCATCACTGGAAAAGACTTGGGTGTATGGGTGGACAGCAAACTCAACTTTAATAACCAGTGCTAGGCCGCTGCTGCCAAGGCAAATAGAACCATGGAAGCATTAAAAGAGGCATAGATGCTTATGATAAGAACATAGTTTTGTCTGTATACAAGTCACTAATTCAGCCACATTTAGAATACTGTGTATAATTTTGGTCTTTGGTGTATAAGACGGATATAGTTGAACTAGGACGTATGCAGACAAATGCAACCAAGGTTATTAAGGGAATTGGTGCACTGCAATTCCAAGACAGGTTATCAAAGTTAGGGTTATTCAGTTTGGAATAATGAAGGTTTAAGGGCGATCTTATTACAATGTACAAATATAAGAAGAAACAGTATAGAGATCTTATTAAGGAACTTTTTACATATAGACCTTCAACGATGACAAGGAGGCACCCTCTCCTACTAGAAGAAAGATGGTTTCTCAGTCATCATAGATGGCGATTCTTTACTCTAAGAATAGTGAAATTACGGGACTTTCGGGAACATAAACATCACAGTAAAAGATAATGCCTTACCAACACCAGGTCAGATTACCAGTGCACCGCAGGATGCAGCAAGCCTCCATGATAAAGGCGGGGGCAGCACATGTGCAAAATACTAATGCCGACAGCCACTCACTAACCTACCAATTCTTGGAGGGGGTGGCTGTGTAGTATTATACATGCACACCGATGGAGTTGTGAGCTTGCGTATTTTGGCCAAAATATCGTCCAATACCTCATGTGGTGTACTTATCTTATATACTATTTTTCATCTTTTTTGCACATCTTTTTGCAGGATGCAGCCAGGCCTCTTTAGTGTTGGCTGGGTGAATTGGGGCGTCTGTCCTGTGGGGGTGCATGTATATAGTTCTGGGCAACCCGCCTGATCTAATACTATGGGCGTCATCAATACGCTGCAAGCAAGACATCAATAGGCTGCAAGCCAGACACTGTGTATCACACATATCTGTGTGACTGGCGCCCTATGCAGACTCCATCGGTGTGCATGTATAATACTACACAGCCACCCCCTCCATGAATTGGTAGGTTAGTGAGTGGCTGTCTGCATCAGTATTTTGCACATGTGCTGCCCCCGCCTTTATCATGGAGGCTTGCTGCATCCTGCAGTGCATTGGTAATCTGACCTGGTGTTGGTAAGGCATTATCTTTTACTGTGATGTTTTTTGAAATTATGTCCAATGTTCACCATTTTTAATATTCAGACTTTCGGGAACATCATATTGTAATTGTTGATTTACTAAACAAGTTCAAGTATGGCCCGGATGCTTTTGTTGAAAAATATATTACAGGTTATGGGAACTAGATTCTGTGATAGGACGTTCATCCAGGGAACTAGTCTAATTGCCATTAGTGGAGTTGGGAAGGATTTTTTCGTTAATAGGGGGCAATTAGCATCTGCCTCATGGGTCTTTTGCCTTCCTTTGTATCAACATGTTAGGTTATAGGTAGAACACAATGGATGTCTTCTTTCAATGTACTGTGTGGGGAAATGTATTGTCAGGGGGAATCATACTGTACATCATGCTGTGTGTAATAGGACCGTGGGGGCATCATATTGAGTGTGATAGCCACTGTGGGGCCATGAAAGTGGTATCATACTGTGTGTAGGCATATATGAGGAATTGGACTAGATTAGAATACTGGCATTCGAGAAAGAATGTCACACCGATTGTACTCCCGGGATTATGGTGTGCTGTGTAATAATATATGGTAGCAGGACCCCTCTAGTCTTCATTCCAGGTATACTAACTGCTCAGTGTTACATTGATTTGGTCGTGGAACCAGTGATATGGACATTTCTTAAACGTGCCTCAGTAACTATTTTTCAACATGGAAATGTTAAGCTACATGTTGCAGGTGCTACTGTGAGCAGCATGCTTGACTTAAACATGATACCATGGCCAGAAGCATCTCCGGATTTGACTCCCATCAAGCACTTCATTGGTCGAGCATTGCAAAAGGAGTTGCCGTCAGCAGATCTTGATGATTTGTGTGCCCAAGTGCATTCATTATTCCTCTCTGCTCTGCCTTGCTCACCGCTCCGGCGGTTCCTCTCTGCTCTGCCTTGTCCACCGCTCCGGCGGTTTCGCCCTGCTCTGCCTTGCTCACCGCTCTGGCGGTTCCTCCTGCTCTGCCTTGCCCACCGCTCCGGCGGTTTCGCCCTGCTCTGCCTTGCTCACCGCTCCGGCGGTATCTCTCTGCTCTGCCTTGCCTACCGCTCCAGCGGTTCCTCTCTGCTCTGCTTGTCTACCGCATCTGCGGTTCTGTTCCTGAATCCCAGTTTGTACTGGACCCTATCCAGCCTGCGCTCCAACCTGCTAGTGCCTCCCTGTCTGCACTCCAGCCGTGTTTGCCAGTACCCCCCTGTCTGCATACCAGCCGTGCCTTGCCAGTGCGCTCCTGTCTGCATACCAGCCGTGCTTGCCAGTATCCTCTTGTCTGCACTCCAGCCATGCCTGCCAATACCCACCTGTCTGTGTGCCAGCCTAACCTGCCCGTTCCTGCATTCCCCGGTGTGGGTCAGCAGCTGTGACCGGGGTCTAACCTGGAGTAGCACCTGGTCCCTCTGCTCGGTTCCTCCTTGGTTCACGAAGTCGTTAGCCTCCGTGCGACCTTGGTCGGATCGGGTAGATACTTAGTTATGCCCCTCCAGGCACTCCTCGGTTCATGGTACAGTGGGATCACTAATCACGCTCACGCCAGTCAGTCCAGGCACGAGTGTAACAGTTTTATTTATGTTGTATCGTGTTTGAAGGTTGCCTTTTCCTGATGGCAGGTTTCAGCTCTTTCCAAAGATGCTCAATAGGATTTAGGTCAGGGCTCATAGAAGGCCACTTCAGAATAGTTGAAAGTTTTCCTCTTAGCCGTTCTTGGGTGTTATAAGCTGTGTGTTTTGGGTCATTATCCTGTTGCAAGACCCATGACTGAGACCAAGCTTTCTGACAATGGGTAGCACATTTCTCTCTAGAATCCCTTGATAGTCTTGAGATTACATTTTACCCTGCACAGATTCAAGACACCCTGTGCCAGATGCAGCAAAGCAGCCCGAGAACATAACAGAGCTCCTCCATGTTTCACAGTAGGGACAGTGTTCTTTTCTTGATATGCTTCACTTTTCCATCTGTGAACATAGTGCTGATGTGCCTTGCCAAAAACTTCAATGTTTGTCTCATCTGTCCATAGGACATTCTCCCAGAAGCTTTGTGGCTTGTCAACATGTAGTTTGGCAAATTCCAGTTTGGCTTTTTTATGAAATTTTTTTCAACAATGGTGTTCTCCTTGGTCGTCTCCCATGAAGTCCACTTTGGATCAAACAACAACGGATGGTGCGATCTGACACTGATGTTCCTTGAGCATGAAGCTCACCTTTAATCTCTTTAGAAGTTATCCTGGGCTCTTTTGTTACCATTCGAATTATCCGTCTCTTTGATTTGTCATCAATTTTCCTCCTGCTGCCACGTCCAGGGAGGTTGGCTACAGTCCCATGGATCTTAAATTTCTAAATAATATGTGCAACTGTAGTCACAGGAACATCAAGCTACTTGGAGATGGTCTTATAACCTTTACCCTTAACTTGCTTGTCTATAATTTTCTTTCTAATCTCCTGAGACAACTCTTTCCTTTGCTTCCTCTGGTCCATGTTGAGTGTGGTACACACCATGTCACCAAACAGCACAGTGAGTATCTGTAGCCCTATATACAGGCCCACTGACTGATTACAAGATTGTAGACACTTGTGATGCTAATTAGTGGACACAACTTGATTTAACATGTATCTGTTGTCACATTATTTTCAGGGGTACCATCATTTTTGTCCAGGCCTATATCATGAGTTACATTTTTTAAAAACTTCTGTGGAAGCAGGGTTGAAAAGCAATGTCTGACTTCCATTTGTTCATTTTCATAGATTTTTAATTTATTATTACTTTTGTCAGATTCAAATTATTTCTGTGACCATTGTGGGTTTTTCCTTTCATTAAACGAGGAGTACCAACAATTTTGACCACGTATGTATGTATGTACAAACACACACACACACACATATGTATATATATATATATATATATATATATATACACATACACACATACATACATATATATATATATACACACACACATATATATACACACATACATATACATACATACACATATATATACACACACATACATATATATATAGTGATGTAGCAGACATCCCTTTAATGGTTTGGTGTGTTTTTGAATGACCATGTACCTTCCTCTTTAACGGACTGGTCACATGACTGTGACATCACACAGGTCCTTATGCACACAGAGGGTGTGGACACATGACTCTGACATCAGTTAAGGTCCTATCTGTGTGTGTGCTGCAGTATATATAAACCCTGTGTGATTTGTGACAGGTGTGTTCCGGTGTGTAGGAGTTCCTGGGTGTTGGGAGCTCCTGTGTGGGCACCGTGTGAGCGGCACGAGGCTGTTCCCTGTGTGTGGGGAACACCGCTCGTGGGAAGCCTGGTGAGGCCTGGTGGACTCCGGTGGAGGTGAAGCCTGGATCCCTGTGAGAGTGTGGGGGATGCCAGTAAGCCTCGGAGTGCCACACAAGCACCGCTCGTGTGAGGCCTGGTGAGGCCTGGTGGACTCCGGTGGAGGTGAAGCCTGGATCCCTGTGTGTGTGTGTGGGATGCCAGTAAGCCTCGGAGTGCCACACAAGCGTCCTGGAGGACAGAGCCTGGATCTGTGTGTGAGAGATGCCAGTGGTCTTGGACGGGTGGAGGTCTGGAGACCACGTGTGGTCAAGCCTTAGAGTCACAGTGGTGAAATGGACTAAAAGCAGCTGAAAGCCGATAAAGGTAATACTCTTTATGTTATGGACATTTTCATGGACATTGTTTTATTACCTTGCGGAAGGCTGTAATTAGAGCCAAGTGGGCCGGTGTGCCACTTGGGCTCGTGGACATTATGTATGTGAAATACGGTTTATGAAGTGTAATAAACTGTGGATTGTGAAACACGGCAAAGTAGTTGCTGGTGTGCAGTGATTGACGCAGCAAAGCGAGTATCCCCCAGGATAATAAGTAGTGCTGCCTTACAATATATATACACACACATATACATACATGTATATATATATATATATATATATATATGTGACACCCCAGGGGTCTGGTTGCCACAGTAATAGAGATATTATGTCTGAGAGCAAGTGGGAGGTTTCTCTGGTCAGGATCCCTAAACATGCAACACGGTCCGCCCAGACCTGGGAGGGGAGGAATCTGCCCTTTTAAACTGGGTCTGGGGCGGGATTAGAGTAGTCAGAGTGAAGCTGCAGACAGAGTCAGAGTCTGGAGAGGGAAAGTGAGATCAGGAGCTCTGGAGGAGCAGTAGCTGAAGTCCAGGGGCTGGAGCTGAGCAGAGCTCGCCCTGGACGAAGACACTAAAACCGGACACAGGAGTCCGAGGCTGTGGGGACTGATATACACCCAGCAGCAGAAACCAGCCGGCAGGGGATTCCAGGTCCTCTGGCCATAGAAGCCCGGAGGCTCAGTCACAAAGAAGGGACCAGCGCCGCCATCCAGGAGCGGAGGCTAACAGAAGGCCCCAAGTCACCAGCCATACGGGTGAGCACCACACGGTATACTCAGGGACGTGGGCTACTTGTAACCGCTGACAGCAAGGTAGCCAGGAAGAGTGCAGATAAACGGGGAGGCCTACAACTCCACCTGGCCAGGGGAACTCCTGCTTGCTCGCAGACTGACCAGGCCCCTTATACTAGCCAGTACTCCCGGGAGGGTCTGCCTTGTACCATCAGTAAAGACCCTAAACTGCACCTCCCGTCTCTGTGATTCCTTGCCGCTCCTGCACCATTAGCACTGGGACCCTCAGACCATCACTCCCATCATCTTCCACATTAGCTGCCCTGAGGCAATACTTCTCCCGTGGGGAGTCATCCCATACTCGGCTGCGCAAACAACATCAGCCTCAGCGGTCTGCAGCGCAGCGGCGGTCCCCACTGACCGCAATCCACGGGTGGCAATACAATACAAAAAGACTGCCACTGGTTTGACCACCCTGGGCACGGACCGGGTCACCGCCACACGGAGACTACAACCCCCAGCATTCTACAACAGGCCCGGTTCCGGGTTCCCCTGCACAACACAGGTCCAGGGGGTGCGTCAACTTTGGCGTAGTCGGCAGGATTTCGTGCCCGCAACCACCGGGTACTGCGTGCCTGAAAAAGAGACTTTTATACTTACCTGTGGTGAAGTTTCCCGCCGTCCGGAGTCGTTTCCCGCCATCCGGAGCCGATTCCCGCCATCGGACGCCATCTTGGACTGTTTCCCGCCGTCTTCTGCCTTCTTCCCGCCATCCGCAGCTGCTTCCCGCCTTCGGACGCCATCTTCGGGACGCCGCACGGGAAGAAGAGGGGCGTGGACGCCGAAAGCGCGCGAGATCCGAAGCTCCGCCCCACGCTCTGACGCTGCGCAAGGTCCTGGAAGGGAGGAAGAGCGACGCTGACGTCATCGGAGCGCGACGCCAGGTCCTCAACCCCGACGATCGACTGCGGAGCCGCGGCCTACGGAAGAAGAGCATTGCAAGGTAGGCCACGGTCCACTAGGGGGGAGGAGGATGCCGGACACCGAGGGGAGCTCCACTGCCACAGCCACCGCCAGCGCAACCGCTGCAGCAGTCATGCCATTCACCATGCCCTATATCCCGGGGGCAACCTGGCTACCCCAGTACTCAGGGGAGTCACATACTCTAAATGACTTTAGAGAAAGACTGGATAGCCTCTTCCAGGTGTACCCCCTCACAGAAGAGCAAAAAGTGAGCATCATGGTGGCCCAATTAATCGGGGCAGCCCAAAGGGAGGTAAAGTCCTGGCCACCTGGGAGGAAGAGGACTGTCAGAGAAATACTAGCCCGGCTGAAAGACACATTTGACACCCGCACCTCAGCCGAAATAAAACTAAGATTTTATGGGTGCAAGCAACGGGCACATGAGAGTATAAGAGACTATGCTCTAAACCTACAAGAGGCCCTGAGAGCCATTAAGCAGGCAGACCCTGACAGCGTGGGAAATGAAGATAAGCTGTTGACTGAACAATTTATTGAGGGTCTACTGTGCAATGCCCACCGAACCCAGTTGCGGGCAATGGCCTTACAGAACCCTGACCTGGACTTTGCACAGTTCAAGGACAGAGCCATCCGGGTGCTCCGAGAACCGGCACCAGGTGGCGCTGTGACCCACAGGCGCCCTGCTATCACTTACCACCAGGAGACGGCGCCCTTGTCTGCAGGGCCTGTGGGAGCTGATGCGCAGGCTTTAAACAGTGACCCGGCTACTGACCTGCACCATCAGGTCCAAGAGCTGACTAAAAGCGTTGCCGCGCTAACCAGAACTGTGCAGTCTTTACAGGTCTCTTCTCCAGGAAAGATCCAGCTGGCATCCGGACCGGAGGACGTAACGTGGCGCCGACTGAGGAGGACCCCACCGGCCAGAGGAAGACCCAGCGACAGATACAACGAGGAAGGACGACCCATCTGCCGCCGCTGCAATCAACCCGGACATGTGGCAAGGTACTGTCATTTAAACGGGCACAACCTGGGGTAGAGGGCCAACCCCCAGGCATAAGACCATCAGGCCCATCAAACTGGCGTGATAAATACGTAGGGGGACGTCCAATCTTGCCTGTTGTACTGGATGGCATTCCTATGAGTGCCCTACTAGACACTGGGTCACAGGTGACCACCATCCCGTACGTGCTCTTTAAACAGTACTGGAATGACTCGGACATAACCCGCTACCCAGATGACGACCTGAGTATCATCGCCAGCAATGGTCAGCCCGTGCCGCAGGTGGGATTCAAAGAGGTGACCATTAAGATCGGTAAAGTCGAACTGGCGGCACAAGGACTGATTATAGTGGACATAGACCGTCATGAGAGTCACCCTAGAATAACCTTGGGAACTAATGTGATTGAAAATTGTCTTGCAGAGGTGATTCTCATTTTACAGCAGGTTGCCAAGAACGCCAGTTCCGGCCAGCAGCGTGTGCTCCAAAAAGAGATCCGGGCACTGATGAAGCGGCAACAGGTGGAACTATCTGGTGGTGAGATAGGTAGCGTGAGAATGTGTGACCCGTTCCCTATTGCCATGCCCCCAAAAAGTGAGATGATGATTTGGTGCCGGGCAGCTATTGGTCTAAGAGGTAGAGACTACCAAGCAATGGTAGAACCCGTCTACTCAGACAGTAGGCCCACCATTTTGACAGCACGGGGGGTGGTCGATGTAAGCCATGGGAGGGTGCCCGTTCGCATCATAAATATCGGGGAGAGAGAAGTACACCTGCCCCGGTATGCCACGCTAGCCAAATTGTTCACCATAAACCAGAATTCTGTACAGGCCGTGGAACCCTTGCCTCCATCTCAACCAGAGGAAGGTAACGGCTCTAAGAAACCAATGGAGGACTGGTGTCAGCAACTGCATTTGGGTACTGACTCCACTCCCTCACACCAGAAACAGGGAGTCTATCGGGTGGTTCGAGAGTACGAGAGAGTGTTTAGTAAACACCCGCTAGACTTCGGGCGAGTAAAGGGGGTAGAACACCACATCCCCACGGGAGACCATCCTCCCATAAAGGAGAGATACCGACCCGTACCCCCGGCACACTACCAACACGCCAAGGGGATGCTTAGAGACATGAAGGAGGCTGGGGTAATCAGGGACAGCTGTAGCCCCTGGGCAGCTCCACTAGTCTTAGTGAAAAAGAAAGACAACACCTTGAGAATGTGTGTAGACTACAGGAAGGTCAACCGTATCACACACAAAGATGCGTACCCGTTACCAAGGATAGAAGAGTCCTTAGCTGCATTAAAATCTGCTAACTTCTTCTCTACTTTGGATCTCACTAGCGGGTACTGGCAGGTTCCTGTAGCAGAGGCGGACCGGGAGAAGACCGCATTCACCACCCCGATGGGTCTCAGTGAATTTAACTGTATGCCGTTCGGGCTCTGCAACGCACCAGGAACCTTCCAACGGTTGATGGAATGCTGTCTAGGACACCGGAACTTCGAGACGGTCCTGTTATACCTGGACGATGTCATCGTCTATTCCAAGACCTACGAGGACCACCTGAAACACCTGGCAGAAGTGTTTGAAGCTCTGGCAAACTACGGCCTAAAGGTGAAACCCTCCAAGTGTCACCTCCTGAAACCAAAGGTGCAGTACCTGGGGCACGTGGTGAGTGCTGACGGAGTGGCTCCCGACCCTGATAAGATCACCGTAATTAAGGACTGGCCAAGACCCTCCAGCATAAAGGAAGTGCGGCAGTTCCTCGGGTTGGTAGGCTACTACCGAAGATTCATTCCCGGTTTCACCAAAATGGCAGCCCCTATGCAGGACCTCCTGATAGGTCAATCTCGGAAAGCCAAAAACCAGAAGCCGCCCTTCAGGTGGGAAAAGCTGGAAGAGGAGTCCTTTTGCCAGCTGAAGATGGCCCTCACGGGGGATGAAATCCTGGCATATCCAGACTACAGCCAGCCCTTTATCCTCCACACGGACGCAAGCAACATCGGGCTAGGAGCCGTACTGTCCCAGATCCAGCAAGGGAAAGAACGGGTAATCGCTTATGCCAGCCGAAAGCTACGGCCCACGGAGCGGAACCCTGAGAATTATAGCTCATTCAAGCTGGAGTTCCTGGCAGTAGTGTGGGCAGTGACCGAACGCTTCAAGCATTACCTTGCCTCCTCCAAATTCACCGTGTACACGGATAACAACCCGTTGACACACCTGGACACTGCAAGGCTCGGTGCCCTGGAACAGAGATGGATGGCCCGCCTGTCCAACTTTGAATTCACCATCAAATACCGGGCAGGACGATCAAATGCCAACGCGGATGCCCTGTCTAGAATGCCGAACTTACCGGACGTAGGGGAAGATCCAGAAGATCTGGAAGAAGTTGAGCTCCCTGCGTTCCACCGTCATGGGATTACCCTGTATTCCCACCGTGTGAAGGACAGGCGCTCCGTGACGTTCAATCCCTTGCCCCACTACAACTGGGCGGAGACGCAAGACAGTGATCCCGCAGTCCATTTGGTGAAGGAAATGCTGACCCAGGCCGATGCCCGTCTTGACCCAGATGCTCCGGAGGAGACCAAGCAACTGTGGAAGGAGAAAAGTAAGCTGTTCCTCTACAGGGAGAAGCTGTGCCGGAGAATGGTTAACTCTCGAACGCATGAGTTGACCTGGCAGGTAGTGGTCCCAAGACGAGACGCGGCTATGGTTCTGGAGGCATACCACAACGGAGCAGGGCATTTCGGATGGAAGAAGCTGGAGTTCTTGTTGCGTGAACGGTTCGACTGGGTAGGCATGAGAGGAGCCATCGAGAGGTGGTGCAGAGACTGTGGCCCGTGCCACCTGAGAAGAAAGGACCGTGCTAGCCAGAAGACTCCCTTGCAGCCCATCATCACCAGACAGCCACTGGAACTGGTAGCCCTGGACCATGTGAAACTGGCTCCAAGCAGATCTGGGTATGTCTACGCCCTCACAATCGTAGATCATTACTCCCGGTTCCTGATGGTAGTCCCGGTCAAGGACTTAACGGCTCAAACAGCAGCTAGAGCCTTCCAGCAGCACTTCTGCCGTCCACACGGGTACCCGGACCAAGTGTTGACAGACCAAGGACCAGCCTTCGAAGCGGAGGTCTTCCAGGAGTTCTGCAACCTGTATGGCTGCAAGAAGATAAGAACAACGCCCTATCACCCTCAAACCAATGGACTCTGCGAGAAGATGAACCAGGTGGTGATAGATCTGCTAAAAACATTGCCCCTGGAAGAACGCAGTCTGTGGCCTGAGAAACTGCCCGATCTGGTGGACCTGTATAACCACATCCCTGTAGGTTCCACCAACTGTACCCCGGCTTACTTAATGAGAGCAAGACCTGGTAAGCTGCCTATCGACCTGGATATGGGAGTCCTGACGCCTGAGGACACCTCGCCAGAGGCAGACTGGGATACAGAACGGCAGCAGCAGTATCGGAAAGTACAGGAGAGCGTCGAGCGAAGTCTGTCTCAAGCTAGAGAAAGGCAAGAGAAGGCTTATAACCAGTATGCTCCCGCTGTTCCCCTGGTACCTGGAGAGCAGGTCTTGAAGAGGAAGAGGCGGCTCCACAAGTTGGACGACCAGTGGGAGAAGGACCCGTACACCGTACTGCCATCAAGCCATGAGAACCCAAAAATCTGCGTAATCAGTAAGGATGGAGGAGAAACCACAGCCATTGTCTCCAGAGACCACCTGAAGAAGTGTCCCGAGCAGCTGCAAAGCCCTGAAGAAGATCAAGAAAACCCTCAACCCGCAGAGGAAAGGGAAGAAATGATCAGTACAGTACTCGGAGACTTCCCCCGGTCTTGGACACAAGTAAACGGCGCTGTCGTAGTACCCGTCCTCACCTTTCTCCAGCCAGCCCCGCAAGTGCCTACAGAGGAACCGGTGGAGCTGGAAGAGCAGCCGGCCCAAGGGGCAGAAGAGTCCACACCAGCAGTACAGGAGGATCAACCCTCTGCCAGTAGTGAGCCTGCTGTGTCCCTAGTGAGCCAAAGAGTGCGCAGAAAGCTGCCCAGCTTGCCCATAACACCTCCTACACCCTGTAGTGCAGAACCAGTTAGTGAGCTCCGTAGGTCCACTAGAGTCACTAGAGGTCAGATGCCCGCTCGCTGGAGAATCTAAACCAATGCACTGTAAAGTTGACTGTTTATTGAAAAATGTTTATGGTTTATGTTTGTTGCCTGTTACTAATTATGTTTCTCAGTTACCCTGCAGATTTATTTGGACTAACAGGTTATGGACACTGGATAACCGGAACAGTTTTGTAGATAGTTGCACGTTGGTGCCTCTTGCGAAAACGGTCGCAGAAGAGAAAACCTGTCTGGCGTGGCCTCCTTGCGGCCCAAAGTAGTTAGTATACCCTTGCAGCCACGCCCAAGGACAACGCAAGGGGTTTGCTTTGGACAGGTCCCCTATTCTGTGCCAAGACTTCGCCTTGTTGGGTGAAATGGACAGCCCCTTTGTTTCATAAATTTCACCTTGGGTGATATGGACACCCGGTCACGGAAACGCCGTGACCTCTACAGACTAAAGCTTCTTGTAAATATGTTGTCTTATTATTGTTATACCTTGTATTTATGTTTCTTTAAAAATGTGTTTAGTCCCGGAGTACTAAAATTTACTAGGGGGGAATGTGACACCCCAGGGGTCTGGTTGCCACAGTAATAGAGATATTATGTCTGAGAGCAAGTGGGAGGTTTCTCTGGTCAGGATCCCTAAACATGCAACACGGTCCGCCTAGACCTGGGAGGGGAGGAATCTGCCCTTTTAAACTGGGTCTGGGGCGGGATTAGAGTAGTCAGAGTGAAGCTGCAGACAGAGTCAGAGTCTGGAGAGGGAAAGTGAGATCAGGAACTCTGGAGGAGCAGTAGCTGAAGTCCAGGGGCTGGAGCTGAGCAGAGCTCGCCCTGGACGAAGACACTAAAACCGGACACAGGAGTCCGAGGCTGTGGGGACTGATATACACCCAGCAGCAGAAACCAGCCGGCAGGGGATTCCAGGTCCTCTGGCCATAGAAGCCCGGAGGCTCAGTCACAAAGAAGGGACCAGCGCCGCCATCCAGGAGCGGAGGCTAACAGAAGGCCCCAAGTCACCAGCCATACGGGTGAGCACCACACGGTATACTCAGGGACGTGGGCTACTTGTAACCGCTGACAGCAAGGTAGCCAGGAAGAGTGCAGATAAACGGGGAGGCCTACAACTCCACCTGGCCAGGGGAACTCCTGCTTGCTCGCAGACTGACCAGGCCCCTTATACTAGCCAGTACTCCCGGGAGGGTCTGCCTTGTACCATCAGTAAAGACCCTAAACTGCACCTCCCGTCTCTGTGATTCCTTGCCGCTCCTGCACCATTAGCACTGGGACCCTCAGACCATCACTCCCATCATCTTCCACATTAGCTGCCTTGATGCAATACTTCTCCCGTGGGGAGTCATCCCATACTCGGCTGCGCAAACAACATCAGTCTCAGCGGTCTGCAGCGCAGCGGCGGTCCCCACTGACCGCAATCCACGGGTGGCGTAGTCGGACACTTATTACAATGCAAATAGACTGCCACTGGTTTGACCACCCTGGGCACGGACCGGGTCACCGCCACACGGAGACTACAACCCCCAGCATTCTACAACAGGCCCGGTTCCGGGTTCCCCTGCACAACACAGGCCCAGGGGGTGCGTCATATATATATATATATTACACTACCGTTCAAAAGTTTGGGGGTCACCCCCAAAATTTTGTGTTTTCTATAATAACTCATACGTTTATTTATCAAATGAGTTGCAAAATGAATAGAAAATATTGTCCAGACATTGACAAGGTTAGAAATAATAATTTTTATTTGAAAGAATAATTTTCTCCTTCAAACTTTGCTTTTGTCAAAGAATGCTCCCTTTGCAGCAATTACAGCATTGCAGACCTGGCATTCTAGCTGTTAATTTGCTGAGGTAATCTTGAGAAATTTCCCCCCATGCTTCCTGAAGCCCCTCCCACAAGTTGGATTGGCTTGATGGGCACTTTTTGCGCACCATACGGTTAAGCTGCTCCCACAACACCTCAATGGGGTTGAGATCTGGTGACTGCGCTGGCCACTCCATTACAGATAGAAGACCAGCTGCCTGCTTCTTCCCTAAATAGGTCATGCATAATTTGGAGGTGTGCTGTTATAGGAAGAAATTGGCTCCAATCAAGCGCTGTCCACAGGGTATGGCATGGCGTTGCAAAATGGAGTGATAGCCTTCCTTATTCAAAATCCCATTTACCTTGTACAAATCTCCCACTTTACCAGCACCAAAGCAGCCCCAGACAAACACATTACCTCCACCAGGCTTGACAGATGGCGTCAGGCACTCTTCCAGAATCTTTTCAGTTGTTCTGCATCTCATTAATGTTCTTTTGTGTGATCCAAACACCTCAAACTTTGATGCGTCTGTCCATAAAACTTTTTTCCAATCTTCCTCTGTCCAATGTCTGTGTTCTTTTGCCCATATTAATCTTTTCCTTTTATTAGTCAGTCTCAGATATGGCTTTTTCTTTGCCACTTTGCCCTGAAGGCCAGTATCCTCTTACATGCCAAGAGTGTGCAAAGCAGTCATCAAAGCAAAAGGTGGCTACTTTGAAGAACCTAGAATATAAGACATATTTTCAGTTGTTTCACACTTTTTTGTTAAGTATATAATTCCACATGTGTTAATTCATCGTTTTGATGCCTTCAGTGTGAATGTACAATTTTCAAAGTCATGAAAATACAGAAAAATCTTTAAATGAGAAGGTGTGTCCAAACTTTTGGTCTGTACTGTATATGTCCAGGAAGACATGCACATTTTCTCTTAATTTTTTCTTTTTCCTTTAAAAATGTATTCTTTTGATCTAAAGTAATGGACGGTATAGAGCCTGATGTTTTTTCATATACTGCTGAGGAAGAAGAACGGATCCTAGGTGCGCTGAAGGATGATGGGACTTTTTTAAGTACACCTTCCCTAGTGGATCTTAAACGTAAATATGAAAGTGATTCTAAAAGGATGATTATTCTACAACTGCATTTGGTTACTTTGGGACAGTATTATAAAGCTCGGAAAATACCACGGGGTTTACGTTCAAATATAAGACCCAATCTTTTTGGAAATAATGTGACTTTTTGCTCCCGTTTTTGTCAAATCTCCAATAGATATGCCTTGGATATAATTTTGTTGAATATTGACTTTTTACAACAGGAAATATTGAAAATGACAACTTACATTGTGAATACTGAGGAAAAATTGAAATCATTGCTCAAAATTGAGGAATGGGATTCCTTCAAGGATTTAATAATGACTAAGGTGCAGGGTTTGCGCATGGAATTTGAGGATGTAAAACGTCGTAAATGGAATCGAGATATGGAGGATTATCAAACTGGTCACATTTATAACTGGCAGAAGGGTGGATCTAATTCATCATGGAGTAAAAGAGGTTATTTAAGGACTGATAAAAGGCCTAACAAGCATGATATAAAAGGACATTTACAATTGTGTGATAATTTCTCCTTTAGACCTAGATCAGGAGCAACAGAGAGGATCCAACGGAAAAGAAGAGGGGGCAAACGGCACCGAAGACAACAGAAAAAAACAGGACAAAATCAAACCACAGCAGCAGAGACAAGTGATGACACGGAAAAAAGAAATGAACTCGTGGTAAATATCTCTAAAAAAAATTTGACCATATCACAGATGACTGTCTTGAATAAGGGTTTGTCATTTAGTATGAGCAAACATGTGGACTGGTTTCAGCTGGAGCTAGATCTCCAGAGATTTTTTTAGAAATGTCAAATTGAGAAATTGGTTTTCTGGTAGTGTGATTGTCCCTAAATGTATAACTAGTGAACTTAGTCTACAACAGGTTCAGGTGGCCAAAAGGGGTACCTTTACGCCACCTGTGAATCCTCCGGTAATTAATGCATTTATGGAAGCGGTACAGAGGGATGTGAAAGCATTGAGAGGGAACTCAAATAAAAGACTGAAATCTCCAAATTTGAGTACAGAGGAGATACGGGCTTTGCAGGACCATGTCCATGACAGCGACATCATTATAAAACCTGCCGATAAAGGTGGGGCTGTCGTCGTCATGGACAGGGTCATGTATATTGAAGAAATTAGAAGACAGTTGAGTGACAGTGAAGTTTATGTCAAGTTGGAAAAGGATCCAAAATTTCTATTTTTAAATTATTTGAAAGTTATTTTGGATGGGGATTTGGAAAATAATATAATTGATAAAGATCTTTATGATTATTTATACAGTATGTGGAGAATCCTACCACCCCTGTGATATATGTACTTCCTAAAATACATAAAAATCTTAATCATCCCCCGGGACGACCCATAGTCTCCGGGGTAAATTCATTAACGAGTAAAATTGGAATTTATCTTGATAGAATATTAAATCCATTGGCGAAAAATACTAAATCCTTTGTGAGAGATACCATGGATTTTTTATTAAAAATACAGGAAGTTGAATTAAAAAGTGAGGTCATTTTGGCCTCATTTGATGTGGTATCTCTATACACCTCCATTGATAATGGTAGGGGGGTGGAGGCGATTGAACGGAGACTGTCTTATACGGATCTTAGTGAAAATAATAGGAAATTTATTATTGAATTATTAGAGTCCATATTATATCATAATTATTTCCTATTTGGTGATGAATATTTCCTCCAGAAATGTGGAACCGCGATGGGGGCCAATATGGCCCCTGCTTCTGCAAATATTGTTATGGCTACATTGGAGGAGAACTTTGTCTATGTGTCCCACCACTTTAGACATGTCATGGCGTGGTGGCGATACATAGATGACGTCTTCCTCCTCTGGACAGGTACACAAGGGGAACTGGAGGATTTTTATGGATATTTGAATCAGGTCGATAGGACTGTCAAATTTACATTGGTGAGTTCATGTAAATCTATTCAGTTTTTGGATGTTTTTATCACACAGGAAAATGGAAAATTATTGACCTCCCTCTTCATTAAACCGACGGATCGAAATGATTTCCTGAGGTATAACAGTCACCACCCAAAACGCATGATAGAATCATTACCTTTTAGCCAATATTTAAGAATTAAAAGAATAAAGAGTAGTGAGGAGGGCCTGTATAAGAGTGCACAGAAACTTACGAAAAAACTTAGGTCAAGAGGTTACCCTCAGAGACTGTTAAATAAACAGGAAAAAAAAGTCAGTGGATTAAATAGGGATATTATTCTGAATAAAATGACCAAAAATAATAAGGATGATAGAATACCTATGGTATCGACATATGGTGAAGAGAGTGAACAGGTGGCAAATATAGACAGGAGTCATTGGAAAATGTTAAATAGATGTTTCCCGGATGTGCCAGAATTTAAAAATCCCCCTCTTTTTTCTTATAGAAGAAATAAAAATATTAAAGATGTACTAGTACATTCAGATATTGGCCCCTCTAAAACTGTGACTCAGACATTCATTAAGGGTAGAGGTAGAAAGGGTTGTTATCCATGTCTTTCATGTGTCAACTGCCCGTTTATGTTAAAAGGTGATCGGTTTCTTCATCCAAAAACTCAAAAAGTATACAACATAAAAATTTTTTTTACATGTGATTCTGACTATATAATATATCTGTTAGAGTGCCCCTGCTCACTTTGGTATATAGGAGAAACTATGTGCGATTTTAAAACTCGCATGAATAATCATAGACATTCCATTAGAAAAAAGAGGATGGACTTACCTGTATCAAAGCATTTCGTGGAGGCGGGACATACTGTGATACAATTAAGATTTAGAATTATAGATGCGGTCCCTTTACAAAGACGGGGTGGAGATAGAATACGATTATTAAAAAGAAAGGAACTTGAGTGGATCCATAACTTGAATACGTTGAAGCCAAATGGACTGAATGCTGAATTTATTACAGCAGGTATCACCTGAGGAGTATGTTCAGACATCAGCAGTGTATGAAATTTGGGGTATTTTAAATATAATTGGATTTTTATATTTTAATATATTTATATATGGATATTTTTGGTTTCTTGCAGATCAATCACTCTCACTATGATATTTTGTGGAGTCGACGCGACCTGCTGCAACATGCGTATAAAGAAAGGGAGACTTCCTCTGGGAATGGATTTTTTCTTAAAAAAATGTTTTCTTTATATATATAGTAGTTGAAAATATTCAAGTTTCCACCTAATGAAGTTATAAAAATATATTTCTACATTATGAAATGGTATTCCTGTTTATGGAGAGAATTGAACTATAATGTATTCCCAATTATCGCCTGAGATTGGGAAAGGGGTGGGGACCTGAGGAAGGTTCCTCCTCTGACCTCTTAATTTCACTCCATGGATGAACCTAGGGATAGGGAATTCCATGGAAGGGTGTTTGGGTTATGTATTAATATATTATCTCTCCGTTCATTTATGGACATAGGAATTACCGTATGGATACTGTTATTATAATATAAATAAATTGAGAAATTATGAATAGGATGGTGTCCCTGATAATGAAAAGTGGGCGCGTTCTTGCAGTTAATAGAGGATAGGATTAATTATTTGAGTGCACATTTTGTTCATATTTGAAAATAATCTTCTGGTGGAGTTTGCCAATTAAAAAGATAGCGACCGTAGTGTTAGAAGTGTAAAGCGCTTGCCCGGTGATGTCACGATATGGGCGGACTAGGTTTGCCCCGGTCATGTGACAAAACAATGTGGGTCCCATGGGAGACATGCGCAGATTGGATTCTGAGACGCCGAGAACAGCGTGGAGGAAGTAGGATGTGTGGTTATGCATGATTGCTGCGGGGTGAGTCGCACCCTCATATGTATTATTTACAATGTACACCTGGCACTAATAATTATCAATCAAAGCACTTGTCACTTTATGAGAGTTATGGATCATGATATTGATGATAATAATGTATCTGTTTAAAATGTATCACTATGTATGTAATTTTAATATTATTTTGAGATATGCACTTTTGCACTTTCTTTGTGAAATCATGGTTTTGTATAAATTAATTGTAATTATGGAATCACTGTTTGTAACTATATATATTGCACCATATGCATTTGAACTCTGCTTGAAAAAGGTTCTATGAACCGAAACGTTGCTTCTTGGGCTCATTAAAGTCCATTTTTTCTAACGAATTTTTGGAGTGCTGCCTTTTGATATACTTTCCATTGATATGCAACAGTTTGGACAGACTGCTTGGAGGCCTGGCACCTGCTAGTGAGTAATGATTAAATAGTGCTGTCTTATATATATATATATATATACAGTACAGACCAAAAGTTTGGACGCACCTTCTCATTTAAAGATTTTTCTGTATTTTCATGACTTTGAAAACTGTACATTCACACTGAAGGCATCAAAACTATGAAATAACACATGTGGAATTATATACTTAACAAAAAAGTGTCAAACAACTGAAAATATGTCTTATATTCTAGGTTCTTCAAAGTAGCCACCTTTTGCTTTGATGACAGCTTTGCACACTCTTGGCATTCTCTTGATGAGCTTCAAGAGGTTGTCTAGATTTAAAAATCTTTAAATGAGAAGGTGTGTCCAAACTTTTGGTCTGCACTATATATATATATATATATATATATATATATATATATATGTATATTATATACACACACATACACACTTGCATATTTTATTTATATAAGTAAATATAAAAATCTATATATATGTAACTATTTATATATTGTGACAGGATTAGAGAATAAGTTCAAGCGATCACCGTCCCCTGGACCAGACATGTGCTTCAGGTATTCCAAGGCACAATTCATACGAGGCAGGTTTGGTACTACTGGTTACAACCAATTTTACAAAGTCCTGACTCACCAGAGCTCGGCCTCGTTCACAGCTCTTAACCCAAATAATTGCTTTACTCACAGCAGTTTTCCCAGGAGCAGAGAGAGCCTCTTCTTGTGGGCTCTCAGCCCTATTATACCAGACCTGAACATTGCAGGTGATTAGCCAGAAAATACACTGTTCTCATGAGCGGATCGAAGGTGACATGCACACACCACACGTTTCCTCCGCTCATGTTACATATCCTCCCATCTGTTTCTGTGGCACCCCAGGGGTCTGGTTTCCACAGTAACAGCAATGTTATGTCTGAGAGCAGGTGGGAGGTCTCTTGGTCAGGAATCCTATGCATGCCGCACCTCCTGCCCAGTCCTGGGAGGGGAACAACTTCCCCTATATAAACCTGGGGCTGAGGCAGGGTTAGTGAGTAGAGAAGAAGTAGAGACAGAGAAGCAGATATAGGAAAAGAACATCAGGAGCTCTGTGGGAGCAGTGCTACAAGGAGTCAGGGGCTGGCAGCTGCAGAGCTCGCCCTGACTGAGAAGTTATCACCGGACCCGGAGTCCGAGGCTGTGGGGACTAACTCCTATCCAGCAGCAGAAACCGACCGGCAGGGGATTGCAGGTCCTCTGGCCCAGAAACCCGAAGGCACGGTCACACGCGTGGGACCAGCACCGCCGTCGTGGAGCGGAAGCTACTAGAAGGCCCCGAGTCACCGGCCATACGGGTGAGCACCACACGGTACACTCAGGGACGTGGGCTACTTATACCCGCCTCTAGCAAGGTAGCCAGAAGAGTATCGTTAGTTTGGGAGGCCTACAACTCCGCCTGGCCAGGGGAGATCCCATCTGCTCAAGGACTGACCAGGCCCCAATCGCTAGCCAGTACTCCGGGAGGGTCTATCTTTGTCACCAGTAAAGACCCTGAACTACACCGTACCGTCTCCGAGTGGTTCCTGCTACCCCCATCATCCACGTCGGCTGCCCTGAGGCCATACCCCTCCCGTTGGGGGTTATACTATCACACTGCACAATCCTACCACCGGCCTCAGCGGTCTGCCCTGCAGCAGCAGCTCCTTAGCTGTACTCAACGGGTGGCGTAGTCGTCCAACATCTACCGCTAATACAGCGCCACTTAGTCTGACTCCCTGGGCACGGACCGGATCACCGCCACGAGACTACAACCCTCAACAGATCCGGCTCCGGGTAAGCTCCCGCGTGCGCAACGCTGCGCGACACAGGCCCAGGGGCGCGTCAACTTTTGGCGTAGTCGGCAGGATTTCGTGCCCGCAACCACCGGGTACTGCGTGCCTGAAAAAGACTGTTCAAACTTACCTGTGGTGAAGATTCCCGCCATCCGGCGCCATCTTCCGCTTCCTTCCCGCCATCAGTGGAGTTTTCCCGCCATCCGGCGCCATCTTCAGCCTTCTTCCCGCCATACATGGAGTTTTCCCGCCATTGGACGCCATCTTGAGGACGCCGCGCGGGAAGAAGAGGGGCGTGGACTCCGAAAGCGCGCGAGAACTGAGGCCCCGCCTCACGTCCGGACGTTGCGTAAGGTCCTGGAAGGAGCCCAGCAGATGCCGACGTCACAGGAGCGCGACGGAAGGTCCTCAACCCTGACGATCCACTGCGGAGCCGCGGCCTACGGAAGAGGATCATCGCAAGGTAGGCCACGGTCCACTAGGGGGGAGAAGGATGTCGGATACGGAGGAGAGCTTCACCGCTTCAACCCCCGCCAGCGCCACCGCTGTTGCGGTCATGCCTTTCACCATGCCCTATATCCTGGGGGCAGCCTGGCTACCCCGGTACTCAGGGGAGTCACATACGCTGCATGACTTTAGAGAAAAGCTGGATAGCCTCTTCCAGGTGTACCCCCTCACAGAGGAGCAAAAAGTGAGCATCCTGGTGGCCCAATTAACCGGGGCAGCCCAAAGGGAGGTAAAGTCCTGGCCACCTGGGGGGAGGACTGTCGCAGGGATACTAACCCGGCTGAGGGACACCTTTGATACCCGCACCTCAGCCGAGATCAAGCTTAGATTCTACGGGTGCAAACAGCGGGCACATGAGAGTATAAGGGACTATGCCCTGAACCTACAAGAGGCCCTGAGAGCCATTAAGCAGACCGACCCTGACGGCGTGGGAGACGAGGACAGGCTGTTGACTGAACAATTTATAGAGGGTTTATATTGCAATGCCCACCGAACCCAGTTGCGGGCAATGGCCTTACAGGACCCTCATCTGGGATTTGCACAGTTCAAGGACAGAGCCATCCGGGTGCTTCGAGAACCGGCACCAGGTGGCGTTGTGACCCCCAGACGCCCCACTACCACTTACCACCAGGAGGCGGCGCCCTTGTCGGCAGGGCCTGTGGGAGCTGATGCGCAGGCTTTGAACAATGACCCGGCTCCAGACCTGCACCATCAGGTCCAAGAGCTAGCTAAAAGCGTTGCTGCGCTAACCCGAACTGTGCAGTCTTTACAGGTTTCCACTCCAGGGAAGATCCAGCTGGCATCCGGACCGGAGGACATCCCGTGGCGTCGACCAAGGAGGACCCCACCGGCCAGAGGAAGACCCAGCGACCGATACAACGAGGACGGACGACCCATCTGCCGCCGCTGCAATCAACCCGGACATATGGCAAGGTACTGTCCTTTAAACTGGCACAACCTGGGGTAGAGGGCCAACCCCCAGGAAAAAGATCACCAGGCCCATCGAACTGGCGCGACAAATATGTGGGAGGACGTCCAGTCTTACCCGTGGTACTGGATGGCATTCCTATGAGTGCCCTACTGGACACCGGGTCACAGGTCACCACCATCCCGTACGTGCTCTTCAAGCAGTACTGGAATGACTCGGATATCACCCGCTACCTTGACGACGACTTGAGTATCATCGCCAGCAATGGTCAGCCCGTGCCACAGATTGGATTTAAAGAGGTGACCATTAAAATCGGTAGAGTCGAACTGGCAGCACAGGGACTGATCATTGTAGACATTGACAAACACGAGAGTCACCCAAAGATAACTCTAGGAACTAATGTAATTGAAAATTGTCTTGCAGAGGTGATTTTCCTTTTACAGCAGGTTGCCAAGAACGCCAGCTCCGGCCAACAGCGAGTGCTCCAGAAAGAGATCCGGGCACTGATGCGACGGCAACAGCTAGAACTCTCCGGTGGTGAGATTGGTAGCGTGCGAATGTGTGACCCTTTCCCTATTGCCATGCCCCCGAAAAGTGAAATGATGATTTGGTGCCGGGCAGCTATTGGTCTGAGAGGTAGAGATTACCAGGCAATGGTAGAACCAGTTTACTCAGACAGTAGGCCCACCATTTTGACAGCACGGGGGGTGGTCAATGTACGCCATGGGAGGGTGCCCGTTCGCATAATAAATATCGGGAAGAGGGAAGTGTACCTGCCCCGGTATGCCATGCTAGCCAAATTGTATACCATCAATCAAGATTCCATACAGTCCGTAGAACCCTTGCCTCCATCTTCCCCGGAGGAAGGTAACGGCTCTAAGAAAACAATGGAGGACTGGTGTCAGCAACTACATTTGGGTACTGACTCCACTCCCTCACACCAGAAACAGGGAGTCTATCGGGTGGTTCAAGAGTACGAGAGAGTGTTTAGTAAACACCCGTTAGACTTCGGGCGAGTCAAGGGGGTAGAACACCACATCCCCACGGGAGACCATCCTCCCATAAAAGAGAGGTATCGACCCGTACCCCCTGCACACTACCAACACGCCAAGGGGATGCTTAGAGACATGAAGGAGGCTGGGGTGATCAGGGATAGCTGTAGCCCCTGGGCAGCTCCACTAGTCTTAGTCAAAAAGAAAGACAACACCATGAGGATGTGTGTAGATTACCGGAAAATCAACCGTATCACACACAAGGATGCGTACCCCTTACCAAGGATAGAGGAGTCTTTGGCTGCTTTAAGATCTGCTAACTTCTTCTCTACCTTGGATCTCACTAGTGGGTACTGGCAGGTTCCTGTAGCAGAGGCGGACCGGGAGAAGACCACATTCACCACCCCGATGGGACTTAGCGAGTTTACCTGCATGCCGTTCGGACTCTGCAACGCACCAGGAACCTTCCAACGATTAATGGAGTGCTGTCTGGGCCACAGAAACTTCGAGACGGTCCTGTTGTACCTGGACGATGTCATCGTATATTCCAAGACGTATGAGGACCACCTGAAACACCTGGCGGAAGTGTTCGAAGCTCTGGCAAGCTACGGCCTAAAGGTGAAACCCTCCAAGTGTCACCTCCTGAAACCAAAGGTGCAGTACCTGGGACACGTGGTGAGCGCTGATGGAGTGGCTCCCGACCCTGATAAGATCACCGCAATTAAGGAATGGCCAAGTCCCTCCAGTGTAAAGGAAGTGCGGCAGTTCCTCGGGTTGGTAGGCTATTACCGCAGATTCATCCCCGGTTTCACCAAAAAGGCAGCTCCTATGCAGGACCTCCTGATAGGCCAGTCCCGGAAGGCCAAGAACCAGAAGCCACCCTTCAGATGGGAGAAGTTAGAAGAAGAGTCCTTCCGCCAGCTGAAGATGGCCCTCACGGGGGATGAAATCCTGGCGTACCCTGATTACAGCCAGCCCTTTATCCTCTACACCGACGCAAGTAACATCGGGCTAGGAGCCGTGCTGTCCCAGATCCAGCAGGGGAAAGAACGAGTAATCGCTTACGCCAGCCGAAAACTGCGACCCACCGAGAGAAACCCTGAGAATTACAGCTCATTTAAGCTAGAGTTCCTGGCAGTGGTGTGGGCAGTCACCGAACGCTTTAAGCACTACCTCGCTTCCCCCCGGTTCACCGTGTACACGGATAACAACCCGTTGACACACCTGGACACAGCAAGACTCGGTGCCCTAGAGCAGAGATGGATGGCCCGTCTGTCCAACTACGAGTTCACAATCAAATACCGGGCAGGACGCTCCAATACCAACGCGGACGCCCTGTCCAGGATGCCAAACCTACCGGACGTAGGAGAAGATCCAGAGGGACTGGAAGAAGTCGAACTCCCCGCGTTCCACCGTCATGGGACTATCCAGTATTCCCACCGGGTAAGGAGTAAGCAAGCTGCTACGTTTAATCCCTTGCCTCACTACAACTGGGCGGAAACGCAAGACAGTGACCCTGCCGTCCGACTGGTGAAGGAGATGCTGACTCGGCCAGAGGCTCGCCTTGACCCAGACGCTCCGGAGGAAGCCAAGCAACTGTGGGCTGAGAAGAGTCGACTGTTCCTTTATAAGGGGAAGTTGTGCCGCCGAATGGTTAACTCCCGGACGCATGAACTAATTTGGCAAGTAGTGGTGCCACGAAGAGACGCAGCCATGGTGATGGAGGCATACCACGACGGGGCTGGACACTTCGGATGGAAGAAGCTGGAGTTCCTGCTGCGCGGGCAGTTCCACTGGGTAGGCATGAGGGGAACCATCGAGAGGTGGTGCAGAGACTGTGGCCCGTGCAACCTAAGAAGGAAGGACCGTGCCAGCCAGAAGACTCCCCTGCAGTCCATCGTCACCCGGCAGCCGTTGGAACTGGTAGCCTTGGATCATGTAAAACTGACCCCAAGCAGAAGTGGCTACGTCTACGCACTAACCATCGTGGATCACTACTCCCGGTTCTTGGTTGTCGTCCCCGTCAAGGACTTAACAGCTCGAACAGCAGCTAGAGCCTTCCAGCAGCATTTCTGCCGTCCACACGGGTACCCGGACCAAGTTTTGACAGACCAGGGACCTGCCTTTGAAGCGGAGGTCTTCCAAGAATTCTGCACTCTGTATGGCTGCCGGAAGATAAGGACGACACCCTATCATCCGCAAACTAATGGACTTTGTGAGAAAATGAACCAGGTGGTGATAGATCTTCTGAAAACATTGCCCCTGGAAGAACGCAGTCTGTGGCCCGAGAGGCTGCCCGACCTAGTGGACCTATACAACCACATCCCGGTAGGTTCCACCAACTGTACCCCGGCTTACCTGATGAGGGCAAGACCTGGTAAGCTACCTGTTGACCTGGAGATGGGAGTCCTGACACCCGAGGACACTTCACCAGAAGCAGACTGGGACACAGAGAGGCAGCAGCAGTACCGGAAAGTACAGGAGAGCGTGGAGCGAAGTCTCTGTCAAGCTAGGGAAAGACAAGAGAAAACTTACAACCAGTATGCTCCCGCTGTTCCCCTGGTACCCGGAGAGCAGGTCTTGAAGAGGAAAAGGCGGCTCCACAAGTTGGACGACCAGTGGGAGAAGGACCCGTACATCGTACTGCCCTCAAGCCACGACAACCCAAAGGTCTGTACCATCAGTAAAGACGGAGGGGAAACCACAACCATTGTATCCCGGGATCACCTCAAGAAGTGTCCCGAACAGCTACGGAACCCTGAAGAGGAACAAGAAGACCCTCGACCCGTAGAGGAAAGGGAAGACATGGTTAGTACTGTGTTCGGAGACTTCCCTCGGTCTTGGACTCAAGTCAATGGCGCAGTTGTGGTACCTGTACTCACCTTCCTCCAACCAGCATCCCAAGCACCTACGGAGCAACAGGTAGAGCTGGAAGAACAGCCGGTCCAGGAGGCAGAAGACCCCACACAGGCAGACCAGGAGGATCAACCCTCTGCTTATAGTGAACCTGCCATACCTCTAGTGAGCCAAAGGGCCCGTGGACAGCTGCCCAGTTTACCCTTGACAGCTCCTACACCCTGTAGTTCAGGGCTAGACAGTCAGCTCCGTAGGTCCACTAGGGCCACTAGAGGCCAGTTACCTGCACGTTGGAGGATTTGAAGTGTTTAAATTGTTTTATTTGTGGTCACCTGTCTGTTACTTGTGTATAATTATGTGTTTCTAGTTATTTATAGGAGTCCTTGGTGGATTTACCGGGAATCCTTTATACATGGTTGGAGCGTAACCTAGGGATGGACTAAAGACTGTTAAGGACTCGGGGCAGGACAGACCCCTACCTGGTTACGTCTCCCTGTTTTGGTGAAATGGACACCTTGCTTTTCTTCAAAAACTGCACCCGGTTGCGGACACGCCGTGACCATTCTAATATGTTTTTTTTTATTGTACCGTTTCTGTTTGTATTGGTTATGTTTTTCTAAAATATGTTTAGTCCCGGAGTACTAAATTTCACTAGGGGGGAATGTGGCACCCCAGGGGTCTGGTTTCCACAGTAACAGCAATGTTATGTCTGAGAGCAGGTGGGAGGTCTCTTGGTCAGGAATCCTATGCATGCCGCACCTCCTGCCCAGTCCTGGGAGGGGAACAACTTCCCCTATATAAACCTGGGGCTGAGGCAGGGTTAGTGAGTAGAGAAGAAGTAGAGACAGAGAAGCAGATATAGGAAAAGAACATCAGGAGCTCTTTGGGAGCAGTGCTACAAGGAGTCAGGGGCTGGCAGCTGCAGAGCTCGCCCTGACTGAGAAGTTATCACCGGACCCGGAGTCCGAGGCTGTGGGGACTAACTCCTATCCAGCAGCAGAAACCGACTGGCAGGGGATTGCAGGTCCTCTGGCCCAGAAACCCGAAGGCACGGTCACACGTGTGGGACCAGCACCGCCGTCGTGGAGCGGAAGCTACTAGAAGGCCCCGAGTCACCGGCCATACGGGTGAGCACCACACGGTACACTCAGGGACGTGGGCTACTTATACCCGCCTCTAGCAAGGTAGCCAGAAGAGTATCGTTAGTTTGGGAGGCCTACAACTCCGCCTGGCCAGGGGAGATCCCATCTGCTCAAGGACTGACCAGGCCCCAATCGCTAGCCAGTACTCCGGGAGGGTCTATCTTTGTCACCAGTAAAGACCCTGAACTACACCGTACCGTCTCCGAGTGGTTCCTGCTACCCCCATCATCCACGTCGGCTGCCCTGAGGCCATACCCCTCCCGTTGGGGGTTATACTATCACGCTGCACAATCCTACCACCGGCCTCAGCGGTCTGCCCTGCAGCAGCAGCTCCTTAGCTGTACTCAACGGGTGGCGTAGTCGTTCAACATCTACCGCTAATACAGCGCCACTTAGTCTGACTCCCTGGGCACGGACCGGATCACCGCCACGAGACTACAACCCTCAACAGATCCGGCTCCGGGTAAGCTCCCGCGTGCGCAACGCTGCGCGACACAGGCCCAGGGGCGCGTCATTTCTACCTCAGCACCGGAATATTCTTAGCTCTTAAATCATTAAACCAAAACTAGGACCCTGGACAGGGCACCTGTATTGGCCAGCTGACGTCCGGGTCTATGCTCTACAGAAAAACTAAAATATTTTATTACGTTTCTATGATCTGGGATCTCAGAAAACATATCCCTATTGTCATGGCCAGCTCCAGGTTTTTCTGGGCCCTGGGCAAAAGAGTCTCAGTGGGCCCCCTTAACACATACCACGATTCATATATATATATATATATATATATATATATATATAATACAATGCAAAGATTTCACTTCTTACAGTACATGAGATATATCTATTGTAAATTCTACAAAAGCTCAAAAAACGGCGAATTGCTCCACACAGGATACTGGCCTCCATAAAATGCTCCATACAGAATACTGGCCCCCATATAAAGCTGCATACGGAATACTGGCCCCCATATAACGCTCCATACGGAATACTGGCCCTCACATAACGATCCATACAGAATACTAGCCCCCATATAACGCTCCATACAGGATATTGGCCCCCATATAACGGTCCGTACAGGATACTGGTCCCCTTATAACGCTCTATACAGGATACTGGCCCCCTTATAACGCTCTATACAGGATACTGGCCCCCATATAATGCCCCATGCAGGATGTCCCTTTCCCACCCATATAATGCTCCATGCAGGATGTCCCTTTCCCCCCATATAATGCCCCATGCAGGATATCCCTCTTCCCCACCATATAATGCCCCATGCAGGATGTTATCCCCCCTCTTTATAATGCCCCATGCAGGATGTCTCCCCCCCCTATATAATGCCCCATGCAGGATGTCTCCCCCCCTCTTTATAATACCCCACGCAGGATGTCTCCCCCCTTATATAATGCCCCATGCAGGATGTCTCCCCCCCCTCTTTATAATGCCCCATGCAGGAAGTCTCCCCCCTATATAATGCCACATGCAGGATGTCACCCCCCCCTCTTTATAATGCCCCATGCAGGATGTCACCCCCATATAATGCCCCATGCAGGATGTCACCCCCCCATATAATGCCCCATGCAGGATGTCACCCCCCCATATAATGCCCCATGCAGGATGTCACCCCCCCCCATATAATGCCCCATGCTTCTGTTATAGCAGAAGCTGGAGTCCCTCAAGTTTAAAGGCCCCATCTATGCTATATAAGTCTGACAGTTATTTTAGGTGAAAACAACAGCTATGAATGTTCCTTCTTGTATCAATAGCGTGTCCTTGGGAGAAGATAAAGTGATTCTCCCTGGCCAGATGTTTCTTCTAGTGTAGCAATAATGTGTTCTTGCAGAAAGATGAAATGACCTTGCTAACTAGATAAGTCTAATTAAATATTTTAAAGCATACAGAAACTAGCTTTTTTCGCTTGTTCAGCTAAACTGTATAATCGAACCATATGTGGCAAATCCGTTTCCTGCCTTTAGGGTGTATATTAGCCCTGTGTTTTGTAATAAAGTTTTTAGAGTATGTTTAGACACAAACATCCTGTCCTGTTTCTTCATTCTCTCCGAGCTCGTAATCCAAAGGATAGAAGACCCAAAATTCAGTGACGACAGCTGGCGCCTCGAACAGGGACCTTGAGTTAATCTACCCAAGGGTGCTCGACCGGTCCGAGACGTGGGACGAGTGAAGCTCTCTGTTGGTGATATATACAGTGCTGAGGTAAGAATAACTGTTATATTCTACCTAATTATATCACTGCATAGAAGAGACTCCCTCACCCCCGAGCGGTCGGCTCCCCAGGTAATTCAACAGATTGTTGTCTGGCTCAGGTCCCTTTGAACCAGTAGAATCCCTCAGATAAATTGACAGTCCTGCCTTCTATCCTTTGGAGAATTTAAGAATGAAAGTATGGATCCGATGATTGTGTTGTGGATGTGTCCCGGGATTGATGTTTTTGGTCTGTTTTTCTGGTTGGCGTATAAGTCCTAGAGAGGCTAGTAGTGGAATGGTTCAGAAACCTTTGTGGCCCATTGTCTAAGTGACCATTGTCTAAGTGACTGAGGAGTCTCTTCTAGGTGAGGAGAACCGAAAAAATGGGGAACCAAAATGCCAAGGAAGGCATTATAGCCAAAGACTTAGTGGTACGCAGAGAAGGGAAACAGGCACTGATTGGAATTGACAAAATATTGTGTAAAGCGGGAATGAATGAGAATGGAGAGATGAATGGAGAGAAATGGAAATCCTTCTTTAACTCCTATCATGGATGGCTGAAAGATAAGGGTCTGTTAGGGACAGTAGATGTATGGATGAATGCATGCGCTTATTTTGAAGGAGAGATTGAAGAATTAGGAGACGGACGTTACAGACTGACAAAAACTGGAATGACAGATTTTCCTCCCTGTCCGCTCCCGACGTCACCCCCACCCCAGTACCAGAATTCCCAGGAACCTAAATGTTGGGTTTGCCCCAGATGTGGACAGCAGAATCCCTTGACAGTAGACATCTGTGTGGCATGTGGAGGACCGAGACCCCACCCAGCTAGTCTATTCCCAATGAGGACGGTAGTTGTGCCAGGAGCACCAGCAGCAGCAGCAGCAGCAGGGGGGGATGCAGTGGTTCCAGGTCAGGAAGCTCGTACAATGTTAATGTATAGACCATGGAGCCCTTCAGAGCAGTTGGCACTGATCTCCCAGCTGCCAGATCCGTCCCAGTCCCCTATGGGTTTTGCTAGAATGATCACCACCATACAGGATACGTATCATGCCACTAGAATAGATCTGCAGGGGGTAATTAAGGGAAAATTGGCAGATGAAGCCCGCTATGATAGGTTGATAGATGAGACAAAAAAAACAGTATGCCAATAGGACCGGACCCGTAGATGCAGAATCTAATGATGCAGCAGCTGGAGTCCTATTCGCAGCAGCGTTGGTAAAAGCATGTCAAGACAGGCAAGCAGAAAAGCAAGTTACACTAGAAGATAGAGTGCAGGGAAAGGAGGAAGATCCTAAGGATTATTTCTATGCACTAAAGAAAACCTGGTCAGAAATGGGGTTCAACCCCGGGAATAAGACTAGTGAGAGGGTATTAGCAAGTGCTTTCATGAATGGACTAAAGAAAGAGATTGCAGAGAAGGTAAAAGCAAGTAGACCGGACTGGAGATCAGTGAAGGCAGAAGATTTAGCTAGAATAGCTCAGGGGGCACAGCATGACATAGCGCAGGCAAAAAGAGCTGCCAGAATACATATAGTAGAGACGACCCCCAGAAACAACAGAGGCAGAGGACGGACTGAAGGAGGAGGACAGAAACTGTGTTACGGATGTAAAAAGCCAGGACATTTTAGAAAGAGCTGTAGGACCAACCCGTATCCAAATGCTCAGAGTACGGGTCCTCCAGCCGACCAAACAACGCCCCCATAGGATGAGGGTAGCTTGCACATGAACCCCCTCATCTCCTTACCCCCAACTCCCAGTTGTATAGTGCAGGTGAACCTACCAGGGGGACATGAAATCGATTTCCAAATAGATACGGAGGCCGACAATTCAGTAATTACGCAAGGTGATTGGCCATATGTAGCGCCCCAAGGACTTGGTCACTACAGAGGTATTGCACCTCATCCAGAGGTGTGATATCCCACTCCCGGGTAAGGATGGAGTATGGATCAAGGCTCAGTAGGCTGCATACAGCACACACACCCCATTTCCGAGGGACAGCTCAACGGTGCTCCCACTAGACAGAAGTGCAGGCACGACAGCATCTGTCCCTGGCTGGAGTGGGGAGGGGGGTGGAATACCCAGTGCTATAGGGGCAGATAGGGGTTGGGTCCGGAGCATAGGAAGGAGCCCATTGGTTGCTAGTCACCTGGGCTCATGGTCAGAGGGAGGTATATAAGGTGGGCACTATCTTAGAACAGTGTTCAGTCTGAGAGAGGAAGTGACAGAGCAGGGCCTCTGTGGAGCTCTGCTCCGGAGGCGGGCCTAGCCTGTGAGGCCCAGCCAGCACTGAAAGAGAAAGAAGAAGAAGTTCAGTCTGTGAGGAGAAGTGGAGAAGGCAGGGAGCAGGGCTGCTGCATGGGCTCTGCTCCCTGGGCAAGCCTAGCACAGAGGCCGGGGCCAGAGAGAGAGAGAGGAGAAGGAACAGTGGAAAGGAAAAGGAAACAAGACCAGAACAGAAGTAACAAGTGAAACAGAAAGGCTCAGGAACGAGAAGGAAGAGAGAACCCTAAGGACCCAGGATATTGCGGGTGACGGGTTGGCAGAACAGGGTACCGGATCCCAAATTGGTGGAAGCGAATCATCTTCAGCCAAGAACCGGAGGTCGTGACCAGCCCTTGGTGCGACCCCTCGTTACACCTTCCTAGGAAGGCATACCATATAGGGTCAGGGACATGGGCACGTAGCCCTCCCAAGAGAAGGCCCGCGGGAGCTGGACATAAGCTTGGTCACTGGTGGGGCACGAGCCAGAGAAAGGACGGAAGGGAGCTTTGAGACATACTCCAGAAAGACCTGGGAGTTGACCGAGTCCCTTGCCTGGTGGACGCAGCACGGCTTGGGTGGTCACTGCTTCGCGAGAGTGACCTGGAGAATACAAACTGTGAGTAAAGGACATTGGATTGCAACACGTTGTCTGTGACTTCTTGCTCCTCCGGCACTATTGGTACTGGTACTATCTCCACCATCACTCCCATCATCCACGCTAACTGCCCTGAGGCTGTACTCCTCCTGTGGGGAGTCATCCCATTCTTAGCTGCACATATAACACGGGCCTCAGCGGTCTGCCTTGCAGCGGCGGTCTCCATTGACCGCAATCCACGGGTGGCGTAGTCGGACACTTGTTATTACACTAAGACTGCCACTGAATTGACCACCCTGGGCACGGACCGGGTCACCGCCACGGAGACTACAACCCCCAGCGATCCGGCTCCGGGTATTCCCTGCACAACACAGGCCCAGGGGGCGCGTCAACTTTGGCGTAGTCGG
Organism: Phyllobates terribilis; assembly: GCF_046119375.1. Taxonomy (NCBI): domain Eukaryota; kingdom Metazoa; phylum Chordata; class Amphibia; order Anura; family Dendrobatidae; genus Phyllobates; species Phyllobates terribilis. The sequence continues at coordinate 568,297 of NW_027362833.1, forward strand.
CAGGATTCAAACCAACCCGCCACCAACGGGTATTGCGTGCCTGAAAAAGACTTTTGCACTTACCTGAGAGAAGTTTCCCGCCATCAGACGCCATTTTCGGGACGCCGCTCGGGAAGAAGAGGGGCGTGGACGCCGAAAGCGCGTGAGATCCGAAGCTCCGCCCCACGCACTGACGCTGCGTAAGGTCCTGGAAGGGAGAGGGAGTGACGCTGACGTCACAGGAGCGCGACGCAAGGTCCTCAACCCCGACGATCGACTGCGGAGCCGCGGCCTACGGAGGAAGATCATCGCAAGGTAGGCCACGGTCCGCCGGGGGGGGGGGGGGAAGACATCGGGAACGGAGAGCAAAATGGCGGACCAGCAGCAGACTAAGCTGCCCAGCATCGGCAGTGCCCCAGTCGTCACAGGCCCCGACCAGCACCAGGAGAAGACGGGTGACGCAGGAGCGGTCGCGGGAGCAGGTAAGAGGAGTCTCCCTGTCCCGGACGCTGCCAGCGTCAGCCTGCTCCCGGGCCCCCTGGTGGAGCCGCCGATCCCGGACGCTGCAGACACCGACCTGCTCCAGACCCCGCAACAAGCCCTGCAGCCGAGCCCTCCAGCCCTGGGCACCGCCACCACCAGCCCGCGCCCAGGCCCAAAGTCGCACCCTCTGACCCCGGGCGTCATCAACAGCGGCCTTCTCCAGACCCCGCCACAAGGCCTACTGCACAAGGGTGCCAAGGGACAGTACGCCCTCCACGTTCACCGGCTCACGGAGGAGAAGCTGCAGTACCACCAGTACGAGGAAAGCCAAGAGGACCCGGACGGGTCTGAAGACTGCCCTCAGGAGGGAGCTCAAGGAGGACATAACTATTAAAAGAAAGTAGCGTGAGTAAGGAACTGTACAAAGTTACCCGTCAGGGTACAAGGACTGTTTTTCTTTTGAACTGTTAATAAGTGTGGTCCCCGTTGGGACAGCTAAAAGACTGTTACCCGTTTCCAAGATACCCCCTTTCTTACCTGGCTGAGGACTGAGAGCAGCCATCCCCTTTCCAACCGGCCGAGGACTGGGAACGGCCAACCCCTGGTAAATAGTTGCGCTTCTTAAAGCGCCCCCTACTGGTTTTTTAAAAGAACTGCAACGTCTACCTCAGGACGAATTAAATGGACTGTTGCACCTTTGAGAGAGAAAGTGAACACCTGGTCGCAAGTTGTCCAGCGGCCAGAAGTCAAGAATGCGTTTTTGAAGAATGTTTTATTTGCAAAAGTTTTATAGTGTGTTTTATGGTAAAAGAGTTCCGGAAGTAATAACCAAAAGTGTTTCATCAGAGTGTTTCCCATGAAGGGAATTGTACAAGTGTGTCTGTTTCCTGATGTAAGCAGTTAATGAAAAAGTTTTTGCATACCCTGTGAATTGTTTTTGCTCTGTTCCAGCCCGAGGACGTGCTGTGCTTTACCAGGGGGGAATGTAGCGCCCCGAGGACTTGGTCACTACAGAGGTATTGCACCTCATCCAGAGGTGTGATATCCCACTCCCGGGTAAGGATGGAGTATGGATCAAGGCTCAGTAGGCTGCATACAGCACACACACCCCATTTCCGAGGGACAGCTCAACGGTGCTCCCACTAGACAGAAGTGCAGGCACGACAGCATCTGTCCCTGGCTGGAGTGGGGAGGGGGGTGGAATACCCAGTGCTATAGGGGCAGATAGGGGTTGGGTCCTGAGCATAGGAAGGAGCCCATTGGTTGCTAGTCACCTGGGCTCATGGTCAGAGGGAGGTATATAAGGTGGGCACCATCTTAGAACAGTGTTCAGTCTGAGAGAGGAAGTGACAGAGCAGGGCCTCTGTGGAGCTCTGCTCCGGAGGCGGGCCTAGCCTGTGAGGCCCAGCCAGCACTGAAAGAGAAAGAAGAAGAAGTTCAGTCTGTGAGAAGAAGTGGAGAAGGCAGGGAGCAGGGCTGCTGCATGGGCTCTGCTCCCTGGGCAGGCCTAGCACAGAGGCCGGGGCCAGAGAGAGAGAGAGGAGAAGGAACAGTGGAAAAGAAAAGGGAACAAGACCAGAACAGAAGTAACAAGTGAAACAGAAAGGCTCAGGAACGAGAAGGAAGAGAGAACCCTAAGGACCCAGGATATTGCGGGTGACGGGTTGGCAGAACAGGGTACCGGATCCCAAATTGGTGGAAGCGAATCATCTTCAGCCAAGAACCGGAGGTCGTGACCAGCCCTTGGTGCGACCCCTCGTTACACCTTCCTAGGAAGGCATACCATATAGGGTCAGGGACGTGGGCACGTAGCCCTCCCAAGAGAAGGCCCGCGGGAGCTGGACATAAGCTTGGTCACTGGTGGGGCACGAGCCAGAGAAAGGACGGAAGGGAGCTTTGAGACATACTCCAGAAAGACCTGGGAGTTGACCGAGTCCCTTGCCTGGTGGACGCAGCACGGCTTGGGTGGTCACTGCTTCGCGAGAGTGACCTGGAGAAAACAAACTGTGAGTAAAGGACATTGGATTGCAACACGTTGTCTGTGACTTCTTGCTCCTCCGGCACTATTGGTACTGGGACTATCTCCACCATCACTCCCATCATCCACGCTAACTGCCCTGAGGCTGTACTCCTCCCGTGGGGAGTCATCCCATTCTTAGCTGCACACATAACACCGGCCTCAGCGGTCTGCCTTGCAGCGGCGGTCTCCATTGACCGCAATCCACGGGTGGCGTAGTCGGACACTTGTTATTACACTAAGACTGCCACTGAATTGACCACCCTGGGCACGGACCGGGTCACCGCCACGGAGACTACAACCCCCAGCGATCCGGCTCCGGGTATTCCCTGCACAACACAGGCCCAGGGGGTGCGTCACATACATTGACACTGATTTTTCACATCATGTCATTGCCACCCCCTTCAATTCCCCGTCTGTCCTGCTTCCTGTCACTAAAAGAATTCCCCTGCAAATTCAAGGAGCCACTGTACATAGCAAGCTCATGGTATCGCCCCGAGGCCAATGTAACCTTTTGGGAAATGATGTGTTGTCCCAATTACAAGCACATATTGAGTATCATCCCGATGGCACTGTCACCATGACCCCAGGTTTAAAACCAAGTACCCTTTGCAAAATTATGTCACTAGATATTGCCAGCATAGAAGAGACAAATGAGTTTCCCCCGATATTGGAGCAGGCTGTACCACATGATTTTTGGGCCTCAGACAAAACAGATGTTGGTAGGTTAAGAGTTCAACCAGTAATGGTGAAATTAAAACCAGGAGCCATCTTGCCTCAACAGAGGCAGTATCCCCTTAGCTCGGCTCAGGAGAATGCCATAGCCCAGCAGGTCCAAAAATTACTACAGAGAGGAGTCCTAGTCAAAACCCAGTCCCCTTGCAACACTCCCCTGTTCCCAGTAAAGAAAAAGAGTGTGCCAGGACAACCAGCCGCATATAGAATGGTCCATGACCTCCGGTTGGTTAACAAAGCCACAGAACTTCTAACACCAGTTGTGCCCAACCCGCATACTCTTCTGTCACAGATACCTTCTAACTCTCTTTGTTTTTCAGTGGTCGATTTGGCAAATGCATTTTTCAGTGTACCATTACATCCTGACTGCCAGTACCTGTTTGCTTTCACATTCCAGGGCAGTCAATATACATGGACAGTGTTGCCACAGGGTGCCCAGAATTCACCCACAATGTACACTGCAAGTCTGCAGGAAATACTGGAGGGATGGTCTGAACCACATATCGTTGTTTTGCAATATGTCGATGACCTGCTCATTTGTGCCCCCTCCAGGAAACAATGTCATAGTGCAACTATATCGCTTATGTTGTTTCTCTATCACGCTGGCTGCAAGGCATCGAAAGATAAGCTTCAGTTTTGTAAATCTTCAGTCACCTTTTTGGGACATTGCATTACACCAGGAGCTCGTCATTTAACAAATGCACGTAAACTAGCAGTACAGGCATTCACCGTCCCCATTAATGTTGCAGCCCTCAGAACTTTTCTTGGACTTGTTTCCTATTGCAGACAGTGGATTCATGCCGCCTCTGTTTTAATGCAGCCCCTCTATGACTGTCTTACCCCAACACCTTTTGTACTAACATCAGAGGCAATAGACTGTTTTTATTCTCTCAAGAACCGTATTTTGGCTGCTCCAGCTTTGGGTACACCTAATTATGAGCTCCCATTTACTCTGTACCTTCATGAACAAGCTGGACATGCAGCAGGAGTTTTAACTCAAACACACGGTGATAATCAGAGACCTGTTGCCTATTTTAGTGTCAGATTGGATGCGGTAGCCAGAGGTGCACCATCCTGCGTACGTGCTCTGCATGCTGTTGGACTATTACTCCATAAATCCGCAGACATTGTTCTTGACCACCCGCTCACCGTTCTAACACCTCATGATGTCTACACTATATTGAATCAAGTGCAACCCGCTCACCTCTCAGCAGCACGTCATCTCAGGTTACAATGTGCACTGTTAATGCCTCCCAATGTTTCTTTACAGAGGTGTACTACCCTGAATCCAGCAACTTTGTTACCTCTCTCGGATCTAAAGGAGGAGTCAGGTACTGTGCTTTTTAAGGAAGATCCAAGAGAGGAAGTTCCTCATGACTGTGTACAAATGATGGCACAAGAAACGGCAGGTTTACCTACTGTATTTGAACATGAATTACAAAATGCAGATTTTGAATTTTTTGTAGATGGATCCCGTCATCAGGACGATTCAGGTACCTTCCATACTGGATATGCAGTTGTCTCCCTCAATGCAGTAATCAAGGCAGAACCAATGCTCCCACACCAGTCGGCTCAAGAAGCTGAACTTAGGGCCCTAACCGAGGCCTGTAAACTAGCGGAAGGTAGTATTGTTAACATTTACACAGATTCTAGGTACGCATTCGGTATATCGCATGATTTTGGTCCAATATGGAAGTCAAGAGGTTTCCTGACGGCAGCAGGACACCCCATTAAGAATGCTGATGCGGTCCAGCAGTTAATTAATTGATGCGCTACAACTACCTAAACAAGTAGCTGTCATAAAGGTAAGAGCACATACCAGACGCACCGACTAGGTAAGCAGAGGAAACGCGATGGCAGATGCAGCGGCAAAAACAGCAGCCTGTAAGCCGCAACAAGGGTCAACAGTACGTCAGTTAAGTGCCCCTAAAAACCCCTTTGTGTCGGAGGACATCTTATCCCAAATGCAGGCGCAGGCTCAAAAGGAGGAGGTTGATAAGTGGTTAAAGGAAGGTGCATGCCTGAATGAAGCAAATGGGGTATGGGGGAAAGGGACACGACGATGCCTTCCAAGGGCACTGTACCCAGCAGCTGCCCAGATACTACATGGGCCGACACACCAATCTAAAACGGGTGTGATGAGTGTGATGCAGAAACATTGGGTGGCACCAGGATTCTCCACCTGTATTGAAAACCTGGTACAAGGGTGCATGATATGTGCTACACATAATCAGGGTAGAGTAGTTAAAACACCACCCAAACACACCCCCCGGCCCCTTTATCCATTCCAGAGACTGCAAATTGATTATATTCAGCTGCCAAAGTTAGGATCATGGGAATATGTGTTGGTCTGTATTGATTTGTTCTCAGGATGGCCAGAGGCTTTCCCGATTGCCAAAGCCACGGCTACGGCAACCGCAAAGAAACTGCTTGCGGAGGTGGTCTGCAGGTATGGGGTACCAGAGGTAATTGAGAGTGACAGAGGTACACACTTCACAGGTGAAATAATGAATGAAGTCATGTCAGCTCTAGGAATTCAACAAGCATTCCATACCCCATATCACCCACAAAGTAGTGGTACAGTGGAAAGACTGAATGGGACATTGAAATTAAAAATTCAGAAAGCCATGGCTGAGACAGGAAAACCATGGCCGGACTGTTTACCACTTGCTCTGTTTTCAGCAAGATACACGCCTAATAGAAAGACTGGACTCTCTCCATATGAGATATTGTTTGGCAACGTACCCGGCCTAGGGTGTTTCTATCCGCAAGCATTAGAAATGAACAACCATGTGCTAAGTTCCTATGTGAGGGCTTTACACAAAAAGATTAAGCAAGTACATGATAATGTCTTCAGTTCTCTTCCAGATCCAGATCAAGACTCTAGCAGCCATACGCTGCAACCTGGAGACTGGGTGGTTATAAAAAGACACGTGAGGAAAAGCCTAGATCCACGGTTTGACGGACCCTTTCAAGTTCTGCTGACCACAAGTACAGCCGTTAAGCTAGAGGGAAAAGAGACCTGGATCCACGCGTCCCATTGCAAAAAGATACTAGGAGAACCAGCGGACAAAGAATGATGACATTGTTTATACTTACCTGCATACTTGCGACCACAGGTGCATGGACTAGGTTAGGCACCATGGATGGAGACGACAATAGATTCATTAGACACCATCTTGCTCTAATCGATGGACTAAAGGAGCAAAACCAGACCATTGCTAATTGTTGGATATGTACACATGCCCCTGTGACGTCCACTAGCATACCCTTTCTCGCTGTCCCGGTCTCATGGGAAGAGATAAACTTTTGAGTGAACTGTTCAGATACTTTGGCCAATAATTCCACACAGAGATTTTCCTTTCTAAATCCCGCAAATTGGTTTAAAGGTATTGGTGGGTGGTTGGCTGGTATAGTACAAGCTATTTTACAGGTTTTGCTAATGTGTCTTGCGGTTTATTTGGTTTTTAAGTTTTTTTTAATGTGTATTCAGCGTTGTACTAAAAGAAAACATAGAAATTCGTATTGATAAATGAAGGAACAAAAGGATGGAATGTTATAGCAGAAGATGGAGTCCCTCAAGTTTAAAGGCCCCATCTATGCTATATAAGTCTGACAGTTATTTTAGGTGAAAACAACAGCTATGAATGTTCCTTCTTGTATCAATAGCGTGTCCTTTTGAGAAGATAAAGTGATTTTCCCTGGCCAGATGTTTCTTCTAGTGTAGCAATAATGTGTTCTTGCAGAAAGATGAAATGACCTTGCTAACTAGATAAGTCTAATTAAATATTTTAAAGCATACAGAAACTAGCTTTTTTCGCTTGTTCAGCTAAACTGTATAATCGAACCATATATGGCAAATCCGTTTCCTGCCTTTAGGGTGTATATTAGCCCTGTGTTTTGTAATAAAGTTTTTAGAGTATGTTTAGACACAAACATCCTGTCCTGTGTCTTCATTCTCTCCGAGCTCGTAATCCAAAGGATAGAAGACCCAAAATTCAGTGACGACACCTCCATACATTAAAAAAAAAAAATCAAATACTCACCCTCACCTCACTCCTCCTCACCTGCTGCCGCTGCTCAGGTCCGGACTCCATTGCTGGCATCTTCCCGCTCTGCGCTGCCTGTGATGGCTCCTGGGAGGGTGCGGTGGAAAGACATCACCGCGCCCTCTAACCTGAGACATCACAGGGAGCGCAAAGCGGGAAGACAGCGGAGCTGCGGAGGCATGGGGAGAGGTAAGTATCCGGCTGCCGGGGCCCTGAGCAAGTGGGGGAGAAGGGCGGGCGCTGGCACCGCTCTCCTTCGCCCATAGCCCGGCGTGGTGCCCGACCGCAAGTGGGCCCTCTCGCCTGCTCAGGGCCCTGGCACTTGCCCGGGTGCTGACGCCGGCCCTGCCTATTGTTCTGTACAGACTCCTGTACTTCTAGTACCTGAGCACCTGACACGTCTGACATTTTTACCTCAGATCAAGCTGCGTTTTACAGTATCAGCAAAAGATATGAGATTTTAGAAATTTCACTCATATGCTTGATTTTTTTTCCTGACTGAATTTGACAAATGCAGCGTTTTTAAAATCCACAGCGTGTCAATTCTCTCAGTGTTTTTGTAGCTTTTTTTTTACAAAGAAATGAAAGGGAGAAAAAATGCTGTAAAAAATGCAAGTTTTTTACAGCGTTTTGACAGCGGTTGTGGTGAATGAAACTAACTTTATTAAAAATGTACTGTAGACAAAGCTCATATGTAATCCACACCCAAAAAAAGGCTACAAAAAAGTGACAAAAATGCAGGGAACATGAGGAAAACCAGGGGTTTTGAACACAGTGTTTTTACTGCCAAGACAAGTTTTTATTGTTGCAGTAAAAAACACAGAAAAACGCTATGTATGAGGGTCACTAACATGGGCCCTTCAAAGTTAAGCTTAAATAATATTCTAGATATGACTCTATTATACCAACTGAGCTAAACTGCAAGGGTCCCCGCAGGGCCTGACTGTCCATCTGGAAGTTCCAACAAATACCAGATGGGCCGGTGTGGACACTTGTTGACAGTATCCACTTTCTGAGGATGTGGATATCATTAACCATTAACAACTGAGGTGGAGCAGAGAGCCATGGACTCCCTGCTCTGCCACTTGCTCAGAAAAGCCGTAGACTGCTTATGTCTTATGAACTCAAAGAGGTCAGCACCACATGAGGGACATCAGGCGATGCAATGACCTCACTTCAACATCTGCCTGCACCTAGACTGTAGTGAGGAGGAGAATATCACCCCTCAGCGTGGGAGAGAGGGGGTGATAAGTATTAGCATATGTTTCTGGTTTCCTAGGGCACAATTATTACATAAGAAGGCCCGGGGGGCATTATAAGGATACACAGGGCACCACTGTCATGAGACATTATTATTATTATTAGTCAGTATAGGGGGCATTATTATTATAACGTAGCCCAGTGAATATAAGTATTATTATAAGGAAAAAGAGGACACCATTATTGATAGCAATAAATTTAGATTTTCTTCAAGTATTTGCAATTTGAGGAGATCTGAGTTGCTGCAAATCTATTTTTTTTAATTTGTCAAACTAGGTGAAAACATTGTCTGCTCTCTGTTACTGATAGAGGAGACTAGATTACTCCACGTGCTCTCCTCACACACTGAGCAGCACTTATGTCCATAAAATGGCCGCTGGGGGAGGAGCATGTGACCAGATCAGCCTATCGTATCAGCCTCCTCCAACAGACAAGCAGCTCTCCTATGTGAGGAGTTTTAGTATTGGAGGCTGAGGACAGGTCTGGTCACTGCTCCTCCACCAGCGGCCATTGTATGGACAGAATGCTGCTCAGTGTGTGAGGAAAGCTGCACTAATAAGTGTAAATGGCCGCCCCCTTTAATATACGTGCTTAAATATTTAAGGGGTGCAGTGAAAAATTTATATGCGAGCAAGTAAGGTTCAAATTTCGGTGTTAATTTCACTTAATATCATTGTGGCAGTGTAAAAAAAATGTTAATGCTCATTGATTAGTTGACGCCGACCCATGCACCAAAGAAGATGCCACATCTGTCGCTCACTAGATTGTTTTATGTTTAGGCTGCCCTCTACTGACAACTAGAGGAATCATTTGCAGGTCAAGTATGTAAATCTGCATGGTATAGCATTAGTACATGAAATTGGCCCACTAAGGGTCTTCTCTATGCAATTATAGCCTATTTTGAACTCCCATGCCCAATATATTTGAGTGTCGCTTGTACTATTTATTTGAGAAGCCTTATGAGTATAGTATGCCCTTATCAGAATGACAATGTTTGCAATAGGCATATAGATTGTATGATATGTCATGGAACGCACTCAGCTGTAAAGTTCCAGGATTGACTGTGCATTGAAATCTAGGTGACAGCGGCGAGGCGGCTTCACTGTGTCCATGATCACATGATCCCGGTGCTGGTCACATGCTCTGACTGGGAGAATGGCGGCCAGGTGGTTCCGGCGTGTGGAACGCATACTGACTCTCCGGTCACGTGCTTCCTGTCACGTGTTTCCGGTGACCACGGATATCCGGTTGTGCTTGGAGCACATGGGGCGTGCAAAAGAGACGGTTGCATCTAGTTTGGAGTTGATTATTTGTGGTCCTCAAACAATCAACTCCATTCTAGCTGATTCACCATTGAGCCGTCTAGTTTGGAGTTGATTTTTTGAGGGCTCATTTTATCAGCTCCACTCTAGACGGATCACTACTGAAGTGACTGGATCGGGGGGATATTTTGTGGATCTCATTCCAGCATCTCCACTCTAGCTGATTCACTGGTGAGGTGACTGGATCGGAGTGGATATTTTGAGGATCTCATTCCAGCATCTCCACTCTAGCTGATTCACTGGTGAGGTGACTGGATCGGGGGGATATTTTGTGGTCCTCATTCCAGCATCTCCACTCTAGCTGATTCACTGGTGAGGTGACTGGATCGGAGTTGATCTTTTGATGATCTCTCTGCAGCTTCTCCATTCTAGACAGTTCAGTTTCTACACTGAAGTTCCTCAAAAAATCACCTCCAATGTCCAGAATGGAGCAGATTCCCGGATCCTCATAGCCTGCAATGTAGTGGAATTGGAATGTACACACATTGTAGATATATATCAGCCTTATAATTCTAATGATTTCATGTTTTTATTTTTTAAGTACTTGCTCAAACTGTTATATTTATTACGTATTTCCAAAGGGCAAAATTTTATTTTTTTCATGATTAATCAAACTTGCATTTTATTATCGCTTTTTGTAATATAAATAATCACACACAGCGCTGATCGTTCAGTTTTACGTGGGGAAAAACGTAACAAAGCGCAGCGACAGAGTCCTCATAATTTACAACATTGTATTGGAGTGGATTTTTTGAGGACCTCATTTTAGTAACTCCATTCTAGCTGATTCACCAGTGAGCCGTCTAGATAGGAGTAGATTTTTTGAGGACCTCATTTTAGTAACTCCATTCTAGCTGATTCACTAGTGAGCCGTCTAGATCGGAGTGGATTTTTTGAGGACCTCATTTTAGGAACTCCATTCTAGCTGATTCACTACTGAGCCGTCTAGATCGGAGTAGATTTTTTGAGGACCTTCCTATAGCCTTCACTCTATACAGTTTGGTGCTGAGGTGACTGGAATCGAGTTTTCTCAAAGAGTGAGCGGAGCCTCGTGGGGAGTAACGTAACAAAGCGCAGCAACACAGTCCTCATAATTTACAACATTGTATTGGTGTGGATTTTTTGAGGACCTCATTTGAGCAACTCCATTCTAGCTGATTCACTAGTGAGCTGTCTAGATCGGAGTGGGTATGTTGAGGATCTCCCTGTAGCCTCCAAACTGTACAGGTGCTGAGGTGACTGGAATTGAGTTTTCTCAAAGAGTGAGCGGAGCCTCGTGGGGAGTAACGTAACAAAGCGCAGCAACACAGTCCTCATAATTTACAACATTGTATTGGTGTGGATTTTTTGAGGACCTCATTTGAGCAACTCCATTCTAGCTGATTCACTAGTGAGCCGTCTAGATCGGAGTGGGTATGTTGAGGATCTCCCTGTAGCCTCCAAACTGTACAGGTGCTGAGGTGACTGGAATCGAATTTTCTCAAAGAGTGAGCGGAGCCTCGTGGGGAGTAACGTAACAAAGCGCAGCAACACAGTCCTCATAATTTACAACATTGTATTGGTGTGGATTTTTTGAGGACCTCATTTGAGCAACTCCATTCTAGCTGATTCACTAGTGAGCCGTCTAGATCGGAGTGGGTATGTTGAGGATCTCCCTGTAGCCTCCAAACTGTACAGGTGCTGAGGTGACTGGAATTGAGTTTTTCAAAGAGAAGGTGTAGCCTCGCGGGGAAAAACATAGCAGAGTGCAGCCGACAGTCCTCATAATTTACAACATTGTATTGGAGTGGATTTTTTGAGGACCTCATTTGAGCAACTCCATTCTAGCTGATTCACTAGTGAGCCGTCTAGATCGGAGTGGGTATGTTGAGGATCTCCCTGTAGCCTCCAAACTGTACAGGTGCTGAAGTGACTGTGACTCGCCCCCTGGGCCGTGGGGCACTCGGATCCGGGCAATAGGGAACGATGGGGGTAGTAGTGGCAACCCGGTTCCGTGGCTCAGGGTGGTCAGGCCAGTGGTAGTCCGTTATGTGCTATTGATTATGTCCGACTACGCCACCCGTGGATTTGCGGTCATTAGGAACCGCCGCTGCAGGGCAGACCGCTGGGGCTGATGATATATGCAGCTGGGATGGTGTGACTCCCCACGGGAAGAGTGTGGCCCCAGGGCAGTGTGGTGGATGGTGGGAGTGATGGTAGTGAGAGTCCCGGTGCCGATAGTGCTGGAGGAGCAAGGAGCACACAGACAACAAGTTGCAGTCCAGGGTCTTTACTAAAACAGGTAAACTGACCCATAAACAGTCCCGGCTAGGAGGGGACCTGGATGTCTAAGAGCAACGGGGAAATTGGCCCTGGTCAGGGTGAGGGTGTAGGCCTACCGTGCTTTCTGCGCTCCTTCTGGCTATCTCCTCGTTATAGGGTAACAGCCCACGTTTCCGAGCTTTCCGTGTATTCTCGCCTGTGTAGCCTGCGACGTGGGTTCCTTTCTGCTCCCAGCCTTGTACGGCAAAAAACTGAACATGGCTGACGCCGTCAGGGGGTGTTTACTGCCGAGGAGGAGCCACCGTTAATATTTTTCAGATTAAGCCTAGTGTCGCCTCCTAGTGGACAGCAGCATAACACCCAAGGTCCTGTGTCCCCCAATGAGGCGACAGAGTAATATATTTTTTTCTGGTTAGCCAATAAAGGTATCACTCCGAGAATACTTTTGCCATTTTTGGGCATAAATGTATTTACATCAAATTTTCTGGCTAGCACGGTACCACAATATAAATTTGTACTGTACATCGCAATTACAGGATAATAATTGCTTATGGACATAATGGCCAACGATGTCAGCAGCCATCCATCCTAGATGGGTGAAGGTAAACTGTTTGAGACGGACATCTCTGACCTACCTGTCGGAATCAAGAATTTGCATCTATGTCATCGATTGACTGACTGATCACATCCATGAGTCAACATGCTGTAAACCTGTCATGATGAGTGAGCAGATAGATAAGTTCCTGTCAGGGTGAGGGGCAGCATCCTATCACAACATATAGTTGCCCAGAGACATCTGAATGCATCGGCTTTCCTTTATGCCATTCATCAAACATGTCGTATATTTTGTGTATAGCGAGTCACAAGCCTCGCACTGCTCTGCGTCTTATCATTGGTTCTATGAGCTGCAGTAAAACGTGACGTATATTCCAGGTGCTGACGATCACAATGCCGGTTCAGCCAGCATAGCGGTGGGCTCAGAAGATCAGCTTTGGAAAACGTTCCTCTTATATAGATCCTGTGGATCCTACTTACATTCGCTGCTGTTTACATTGTATGCTTACAATTCTATTTAGACTTCAATATGACTCCAGAATAAATTTTTGTCTTTCTTATACTTGCCGTATATTTTTCCCAAGGAGGGAGTTTAGGTATTGTGCTTTTTTCTTTTTTTTTTTTATTTCTACTGTAATATTTCATAATATCTGTGAATAAGTCTTGAAAATAATTTGCATTGAAAAGGTTGAGATCCTCTGAATCTACATGGATTTTTAGGAATTAAAAATCTACAGCAGTAAATCTGCAGCAGAATTTAAATTTTGCACCATGTCTGGATTTAGTAGCAGCTGCCCCTTTAAATGGAATATGTCAGCAGGTTTTTGCTACCCCATTTGAGAGCAGCATAATCCGAGGCCCTGATTCCAACGATGTATCACTTACTGGGCTGCTTGGTGTTATTTTGATAAAATTACAGTTTTTTTTTCTCATGCAGATCTCTGAATGCTGAGCTCTGTATAATAACCCCACCCACACCACTGATTGGCAGTTTATATACAGTGTACACAGAAAGCTGCCAATCAGTGGTGGGGGGCGTGGTTGGACTACGTGGCAGCAGGTTTACTAGTCCTCTAGTGATAATCTTCTGCTGATAAAAGTGTGATTTTTATCAAAACTACAACAAGCAGCCCTGTAAGTGAGACGTCCCTAGAATCAGGGTCTTTGTCTCTACATCATGCTGCTCTCAACAACAACCAATATATAGTACATCCGACAAGGGGTCAATGTGTTAAAAAAGACCTTTATTATAACAATTTGGGTACATGGCGGCAAAAGAAAAGAGCACACACACATATATATAGTAATACCATATAATAGTGAGGAGGTATAATGTAAATATTTGAATTGCAGAGACATCAGGGCTGGATAGTAGTAGCTCCAATTGTGCTAATGCATACTGATAGTATATCCTAGGTCACATAGTAAAAGGATATAATCCTAAATAATAAAAGCCAATATAGGCATTCCCAAGATAATGACCTTTTGGTATATACATATATCAAGGGATGTATTATATCCAAGTAGGTTAATTCCCAAGTAACAATAATGTTGCATTGGATTCATTCATACCTGGTATATATTGTCTGCACGTCTTGCAATAGCTCTGGGCTCAATGGTCCTACTCCTAGTGTGGCGCTCACCCCATCATGCTGTCTCAGAATAGCCAAGAAAAACCTGCTGACAGATTCCCTTTACAAATAGCTGAAATGGCTCCTAGATACCAGAGAAGGAAAACTTTATTAAAACGGTTTTGTTTCCTAAATAGAAAAGCAAATTAAACACCACTGGATAATGTGGTGTGTGAAACCGTCCATTGGATTGCTGTTTCGGGTGGGCTCAGGAGCAGAGGCCCCATCCTACACAGCCGACATCTTGCTGTAACAGCAGCGGCCAGAGCGGAGCGTGAATCACTGCTGTTTAACCATTTATATGCCGTCAATCACTGATGACAAGTTAAATAGCGCAATCGCCGGTACGCTATGCAATGTTACTAGAATTTTTTTTTTTACTTTTGCATCTCCTTGAATTACTTGTTGTGGTTTGCGGATCCATTGACTGGCCAAGTGGAAGGGCTGCAGCCGATCATTCATGTACGTAGCAGATGCACATTTCCATGTGTAAATAGGCCCTTATAGAAATCAATCAATAGAACGTATACCTGGATATCTAGATTTATTCTTTGCATACATTTAAAGAGGTATAAGTCATGGCATATTACTAGGATGTCATTCTTGGGGGTCTGACAGCCTAATTTAGAAAGAAGTGGATGCATTATTTTCCCCTCACCCATTACAACACACCTTGAGAGAGGGATCCGCCCCACCAAGGACAGGAAACCGTCTGAAATAAAAGGGCGGTACCTCTCCCTTGCTTCAGTTGGTTTCTTGTCCTTGATGGGAACCTGTCTGAAGAAGGGTGTCTTCTTACCTGGGCCCGTTCCGGTGTGGAAGTGCGGGCACCTGCCTGTGCACCGGGTTCCGGGTCTCAGAAGCGCCGTCCGCGGTTCCCTGGAGCCGTGTTCGAGCAGGCGCATGCGGTTATGAGGGCTCCGGCTCCCCGCAGACCGCTGTGCTGTCCTCTCCCTGCCGCAGGCTCCTGGGTGGTCGCACGCTGGGAGCAGTGTCTTCCGGGTATGACGCGCCTGACGTCACGGCGCGGTGCACGCTTGGAGAGGCGTGCCCGATGACGTCGGGGGCTGCACCCGGAACCAAGATGGCGGCGCCCTGTAAACGCTTGCCGGCCGTTTTTTTTCAAAGATCGGCCGGTGGGTGTCAGGAGGGGGGAGGACACATGGACCGGAGGAGGTCCGGATGTGCCCTATTTAAGGTGGGGGCCTCCTGACAAGCGCTGCTTATACTCAAGCTCGGGTGTAGCAGCTATGGCAGACCAGGACAGCTAGGTGCAGCAGCAGCTGACCCCTCCACCGCATCAACGCCAGCGGAAGAAGCAGTCGGACACCTCGCACACGGACGGCCGCTCCAGCAACCGCAGCGGCAGCAGGAGGAGTAAGGTGTCGACGCTTCAGGGCCATCCAGAAGGGATTCATCTTATGTCCCGCCACAGCCTCAAAATCCGGTACCCTTTTGTGACTTCAGGGGTGAGTGATCTTCGTGAATGTCACTTAATAGTAATGGAAAGTTATTATGTCCTTCATTCCTTAGGAAGAAGAGTAGCGGCAAAAAGAACCCACTGGGTTTGTTCCTTATGCCAGGCCCCCCTTTCCATAGATTGGTTAATACAGCTTGCACAAAGCTGTTTCTGCCAAACGATAGCGGAGAGCACCCCGGATTTCGCTTCTAATTTGAGGTCCGTAATCCGTTCAGAGGTGCAGGATTCCCTGTAAGGCTTACTAAAGTGGAAAAAGAGATCCCATAAAGATATCTCCTCTGACTATGATTTATCCTCCCAGTCAGAGGATCTTTGCCTCGGCATCCTCCTCTTCATCAGACAGTGGTAGGCCCTGTTTCCCTATTGAGGATACTGACAAGTTGGTCAGAGCGGTCAGATCTACCATGGGGTTGAGGGAGGAGAAGGCAGCCAGGTCCCTGGAAGATATGTTCGCAGGCCTGGAGGAAAAAAAGATGCTCCTTTCCAGTGAATCCCCAAATTCAGACCCTTATAGACCTGGAATGGAGGAAGCCGGAGAAATCAGGAGTATTGTCCTCATCCTCTAAAAGGAGGTACCCCTTCGAGGATAATGTCTCTGAGTCCTGGGACAAAATTCCTAAAGTTGGCGGGTCTGTCGCCCGATTATCCTAAAGATCGTCCCTACCCCTGGAAGATTCGGGCAGTCTAAAGGATGCTCTGGATAAGAAGGCAGATTCCTTCCTGCGTCACACCTGTGAAGCAGCAGCAGGGGGCCTGAAGCCAGCGGTAGCAGGCA
Source organism: Phyllobates terribilis (assembly GCF_046119375.1). Taxonomy (NCBI): domain Eukaryota; kingdom Metazoa; phylum Chordata; class Amphibia; order Anura; family Dendrobatidae; genus Phyllobates; species Phyllobates terribilis. The sequence goes on from NW_027362833.1 coordinate 584,845, forward strand.
CTTGTGTCGCTAGGTCACATATGGTGTGGCTTCAGCAATTAGGAGACCAGCTAAAGGATAAAAAGATGTCCAGAGATAAAATCCTCTCCAATCTGCCTTTGCTACAAGCAGCATCTGCTTTTTTGGCCGACTCCTCAGTGGATTCAGTTAAACTCGCTGCCAGGTCTGCAAATTTGTCTAATGCTGCCAGACGAGCCCTGTGGCTCAAGGGTTGCCCGGGAGACCTACAATCTAAGCATAAGCTTTGTTCTCTTCCTTGTGATGGTAAACTTTTGTTTGGCCAAAAACTGGACGAGTTTTTGGAGAAGGCTGGCGACAGAAAGAGAGGTTTCCCAGGGTTCACGGGGGAAACAAAAAGGTCCTATTTTCGGAAGAAGAGATTTAACCAGGGTCGCCCTCTGGGATAAAGGAAAAGATGGGAGCCCAGATCTAAAAAGGACTCTGGTTACATGCTTGGAGGACCATCCTCCAGTTCCAAAAAATCTCCCCAATGACGCGAGGCTAGAGGTCGGGGGAAGGCTTTCCCATTTTATCCCAGCTTGGGAAGCCATCACTTCAAATCCCTGGGTGTTGGATATCATAAAGAACGGCCTAAAGATACGCTTCTGTCAGGTCCCTCACAGAACCTTCATGATCACCTCCAGGAGGAAGTCCAGGGAGGAGCAGATGGCTCTAGAATCAGAGGTATTAGACTTAGTCAACACGAAGTTCCAGTTTCACAATGGGGAGGGGATTTTATTCCCCCCTGTTTGTGATAAAAAAAACAAACGGGTCCTTAAGGACCATTGTCAACCTCAAAAGTCTAAATCAGCTGATAATCAACCAGACTTTCAATATGGAATCAGTGAACTCTGCAGTGAAACTCTTACACCACAATTGTTTCATGGCAGTCATCTACCTAAAAGATGCCTACTATCACGTCCCAATCCATCCAGACTACCGGAAGTACCTAAGGGTAGCCCTGTTCATCCAAGGTCAATTGAGACATTTCCAATTCACTGCCCTACCTTTTGGACTCTCGATAGCACCGAGAGTATTTACAAAGGTTATAGCGGAGGTGACAGCTTTTCTCCGAATCAAGAACGTGGTGATTGTTCCCTATCTGGACGACTTTCTGATAATAGGGAAATCGGAGGACCACTGTTCCTCTCAACTTTTAGAGGTCCGGACAGCTTTATATCACCTGGGGTGGTTAATAAATATTCAAAAATCAAAGCTATCCCCCTCAAGGACTCAGATCTTTCTGGATTTGACCCTAGATTCCCAACGCCAATCCTGTTTCCTCCCGGAAGACAAGGTTTGCAAAATAATCAGCCTGGTCTCAAGGGCAATAAGGTCTCCCGTGATGTCCTTGAGAGAAGCAATGTCCCTACTAGGCTCCATGACTTCCTGTCTCCCGGCAGTCAAATGGGCCCAGAGTCATATGAGGCTTCTTCAGTGGGAGGTCCTGTCGGCTCAGAAATCCTTCAACGGACATATAGGAAAAAAAACTCTCCGTCTTTGGAGACAGTAAACTCCCTCTCCTGGTGGACAAACAGGGAGAATCTGACCGCAGGCTTACAATGGTCCAAACCAGTCGACCACACAATTACAACAGATGCAAGTGGCTCCTGCTGGGGGTGTCATCTGGCAGAGTTCTCAGTTCAGGGGCTCTTACTACGTCACGAAAAAGAAGCGTCATCAAACCTAAAAGAGCTTTTGGCCGTGGAGAAATCCTTGATAAGCTTCCTTCCCCACATACAGGGTCGCCATGTCCAGATCAGGTCCGACAATCGGACGACAGTGGCATATATAAATCACCAGGGAGGAACAAGATTTCACTCCCTTATGGTAGTGGCAAACAGGATCCTGCATCTAGCAGAACAACATCTCCCATCCCTCAGTGCTCTTTTCATCCGGGGGTATAAAATTCAAGAGCAGATTTCCTCAGTCGCCACACTTTAAGACAAGGAGAGTGGCCTCTAAACCCAATAGTCTTCCAAAAGATTATCCAGATATGGGGGTCACCGGACATATATTTGTTCGCCACCAGGGCGAACAGGAAGGTGGAGAGATTCTGTTCACTAAATCCAACAGAGAATCCCTATGCTGTAGACGCTCTCCACATTCCCTGGAAGTTCAGGAAGGCCTACGCCTTTCCACCGATAGTGATGATCCCGGCAGTTGTGAGCAAAATTCGGTAGGAGGGGGCGAGGATAATCAGATCCCTGGGTCCTGCCTGACAGGCCAGACCTTCTCATCCAGGGGCCAATATTCCATGCACAAGCCAAAGGTTTCCATCTGGCGGCTTGGAATTTGAGAGGTTGTTACTGAGCAATAGGGGGTTTTCACCAGGCCTAGTTTCTACCCTGTTGGGTAGTTGAAAGCCCATAACAACTAAAATTTATTCCAGAATCTGTTGAAAATTCCTGGATTTTATAGACTCCCCATTGTCGGATAAACCTCCAGTTAGAGAAGTCCTAGAGTTTTTACAAAAGGGACGTGACCTAGGGTTGGCTACGGGAACACTTAAAGTTCAGGTGTCCGCCCTAGGGGCGATCTATAATTGTAACCTGGCAGGGAACAGATGGGTCTCTAGATTCATTAAATCCTGTTCCAGAGCTAAGTCAGTTCGGGCTCTTCCTCCCTGGGACCTGGATTTGGTTTTAAATGCACTCTCTGGTGACCCATTTGAACCCCTGCAGGTTATCTCTCCAAAGATCCTCACCCTCAAAACCATCCTCTTTGTGGCCCTAACGTCGGCCCGTAGGGTGAGTGACCTGCAGGCTCTTTCTGTTGATCCACCATACACCCAAATTCATGATGACCGGGTCGTCCTGCGTACAAATCCATCGTACCTTCCAAAAGTTGTATCCAGATTCCACTGTAATCAGGAGATTGTACTTCCCTCTTTCTGCAGTAACCCTAAAAACCCTGGGGAGGTTAGGTACCAAAATCTAGATGTTAGAAGGGCATTACTACAGTACATAGACATGACTAGTCAGTGGAGGAAGGACAAGTCCTTGTTTCTGGCCTTTCAGGGGAGTAGGAAAGGTCACGGGGTATCAAAGGGAACTATTGCTAGGTGGCTTAGGGAGGCCATTTGTCTAGCTTATACATCTACAGGTGTTCCGGCACCGGACGGTATTAAAGCTCATTCCACCGGAGCTGTTGCAACTAGTGTTGAGCCACCCCCGTAGTGTTCGAGTTCGGTTCGGTTCGTCGAACACCCGTTTTTCATTTTTATGAATCAATTTGTGAAGCACCTGGGGTTCCAAGTGCTCACTATGCATCTAGAAAGGTGCCTTGGGGGGTCTAGTTTCCAAAATGGGGTCACTTGTGGGGGAGCTCCAATGTTTGGGCACACAGGGACTCTACAAATGCAACATGATATCCGCTAACAAATTGTCGGCTCAAATTGTTAGCGGATATCATGTTGCATTTGGAGAGTCCCTGTGTGCCCAAACATTGGAGCTCCCCCACAAGTGACCCCATTTTGGAAACTAGACCCCCCAAGGCACCTATCTAGATGCATAGTGAGCACTTGGAACCCCAGGTGCTTCACAAATTGATTCATAAAAATGAAAAAGTGTTTTTTTTTTCACTTTTTCATTATTACGAATCAATTTGTGAAGCACCTGGGGGTTCCAAGTGCTCACTATGCATCTAGAAAGGTGCCTTGGGGGGTTTAGTTTCCAAAATGGGGTCACATGTGGGGGAGCTCCAAAGTTTGGGCACAGAGGGGCTCTCCAAACGCAATGTGGTGTCCGCTAACAATTTGAGCCGATTTTCCATTCAATTTGTTAGCGGATACCATGTTGCATTTAGACAGTCCCTGTGTGCCCAAACATTGGAGCTCCCCCACAAGTGACCCCATTTTGGAAACTAGACCCCCCAAGGCACCTATCTAGATGCATAGTGAGCACTTGGAACCCCTAGGTGCTTCACAAATTGATTCATAAAAATGAAAAAGTGTTTTTTTTTTCACTTTTTCATTTTTACGAATCAATTTGTGAAGCACCTGGGGGTTCCAAGTGCTCACTATGCATCTAGAAAGGTGCATTGGGGGGTCTAGTTTCCAAAATGGGGTCACTTGTGGGGGAGCTCCAAAGTTTGGGCACAGAGGGGCTCTCCAAACGCAATGTGGTGTCCGCTAACAATTTGAGCCGATTTTCCATTCAATTTGTTAGCGGATACCATGTTGCATTTAGAGAGTCCCTGTGTGCCCAAACATTGGAGCTCCCCCACAAGTGACCCCATTTTGGAAACTAGACCCCCCAAGGCACCTATCTAGATGCATAGTGAGCACTTGGAACCCCTAGGTGCTTCACAAATTGATTCATAAAAATGAAAAAGTGTTTTTTTTTTCACTTTTTCATTTTTACGAATCAATTTGTGAAGCACCTGGGGGTTCCAAGTGCTCACTATGCATCTAGAAAGGTGCCTTGGGGGGTCTAGTTTCCAAAATGGGGTCACTTGTGGGGGAGCTCCAAAGTTTGGGCACAGAGGGGCTCTCCAAACGCAATGTGGTGTCCGCTAACAATTTGAGCCGATTTTCCATTCAATTTGTTAGCGGATACCATGTTGCATTTAGAGAGTCCCTGTGTGCCCAAACATTGGAGCTCCCGCACAAGTGACCCCATTTTGGAAACTAGACCCCCCAAGGCACCTATCTAGATGCATAGTGAGCACTTGGAACCCCTAGGTGCTTCACAAATTGATTCGTAAAAATGAAAAAGTGTTTTTTTTTTCACTTTTTCATTTTTACGAATCAATTTGTGAAGCACCTGGGGGTTCCAAGTGCTCACTATGCATCTAGAAAGGTGCCTTGGGGGGTCTAGTTTCCAAAATGGGGTCACTTGTGGGGAAGCTCCAAAGTTTGGGCACACAGGGGCTCTCCAAACAGAACATGGTGTCCGCTAATTATTCAAGCAAATTTTACAATCAAAAAGTCAAATGGCGCTCCTTCCCTTCCGAGCCCTGCCGTGCGCCCAAACAGTGTTTGTTCCCCAAATATTGGGTATCTGCGTGCCCAGGGGAAATTGCACAACAAATTTTGGGGTCCATTTTTTCTTGTTACCCCTGTGAAAATAAAAAAAATTGGGTCTAAAGTAACATTTTTGTGAAAAAAGTTAAATGTTCATTTTTTTCTTCCACATTCAAAAAATTCCTGTGAAGCACCTGAAGGGTTAATAAAGTTCTTGAATGTGGTTTTGAGCACCTTGAGGGGTGCAGTTTTTAGAATGGTGTCACTTTTGGGTATTTTCTGTCATAAAGACCTCTCAAAGTGACTTCAAATGTGATGTGGTCCCTAAAAAAATGGTTTTATAAATTTTGTTGGAAAAATGAGAAATCGCTGGTGAACTTTTAACCCTTATAGCTCCCTAACAAAAAAAAATTTTGGTTCCAAAATTGTGCTGATGTAAAGTAGACATGTGGGAAATGTTATTTATTAACTCTTTTGTGTGACATATCGCTCTGATTTCAGGGCTTAAAAATTCAAATTTTGAAAATCGCAAAATTTTCAAAATTTTCGCCAAATTTCCGTTTTTTTCACAAATAAACGCAAGTGATAACGAAGAAATTTTTCCACAATCATGAAGTACAATATGTCACGAAAAAACAATCTCAGAATCAGGGGGATCCGTTGAAGCGTTCCAGAGTAATTACCTCATAAAGTGACAGCGGTCAGAATTGTAAAAATTGGCCCGGTCATTAACGTGCAAACCACCCGCGGGGCTTAAGGGGTTAAAGAGAACCTGTCACGTCCTAGCTGCCCTCTACACTGCCCCCATAGCGTTGGTAGTGACGCAATGTGCATCACTAGCAAGCTGTTTTCATGAAAATCGCTGCAGCTATAATGAATTTATAACGTTTAATATACTTATATCTAGGGCCGGCTCCAGGTTTTTCTGGGCCCCGGGCGAGTCTCAGTGGGCCCCTCTAACACATACCACGATTCATGATGCACAGATACCGCAGAGAAATCTATATATATAGTACAATGCAAAGATTTCACTTCTTACATTACATGAGTGATATCTACTGTAAATTCTACAATAGCTCAGAAGCCGGCGAATCCTCGCAGCACACAGTGCAGACCGGACAATATAGTCCTCCATACAGTATTATGGGCACCACTAAGTCCTCCATACAGTTTTATGGGCCCCATTATATATTGCTCCATACAGAATAATGACCCCACATAGTCCTCGTACAGTATAATGGGCACCACATATCTCCATACAGAATACTGGCCCCCATATAAGGCCGCATACGGAATACTGGCCCCCATATAAGGCTCCATAAAGGAATACTGGCCCCCATATAAGGCCCCATACGGAATACTGGCCCCCATATAAGGCCCCATATGGAATACTGGCCCCCATATAAGGCCCCATACGGAATACTGGCCCCCATACGAAATACTGGCCCCCATATAAGGCCCCATACGGAATACTTGCCCCCATATAAGGCCCCATAAAGGAATACTGGCCCCCATATAAGACCCCATGAAGGAATACTGGCCCCCATATAAGGCCCCATACGGAATACTGGCCCCCATATAAGGCCCCATACGGAATACTGGCCCCCATGTAAGGCCCCATACGGAATACTGGCCCCCATATAAGGCTCCATACGGAATACTGGCCCCCATATAACGCTCCATACGGAATACTGGCCCCCATATAAGGCTCCATACGGAATACTGCCCCCCATATAAGGCTCCATACAGAATACTGGCCCCCATATAACGCTCCATACAGGATACTGGTCCTCTTATAAAGCTCCATACAGGATACTGGCCCCCATATAACGCTCCATACAGGATACTGGTCCCCTTATAACGCTCCATACAGGATACTGGCCCCCATATAATGCTCCATGCAGGCTGTTACCCCCCACATAATGCCTCATACAGGCTGTCTCCCCCCTTATAATGCTCCATGCAAGCTGTTACCCCCCACATAATGCCCCATACAGGCTGTCCCCCCACCGTATAATGCTCCATGCAGGCTGTTCCCCCCACATAATGCACTAAGCAGGCTGTCCCCCCCCCCCTTATAATGCCCCATGCAGGCTGTTCCCCCCTTATATTGCCCCATGCAGGCTGTCACCCCTCCTCTTTATAATGCCCCATGCAAGATGTCACCCCCTCTCTCTATAATGCCCCAAACAGGATGTCACCCCCCTCTTTATAATCCCCAATCAGGATGTCACCCCCCCTCTTTATAATGCCCCATTCAGGATGTCACCCCCTCTCTTCATAATGCCCCATGCAGGATGTCACTCCCCTCTGTTTATAATGCCCCATGCAAGATGTCACCCCCTCTCTTTATAATGCCCCATGCAGGATGTCACCCCCTCTCTTTATAATGCCCCATGCAGGATGTCACCCCTTCTCTTTATAATGCCCCATGCAGGATGTCACCCCCTCTCTTTACAATGTCCTATGCAGGATGTCATCCCCCTCTCTTTATAATGCCCCATGCAGGATGTCAGCCCCCCTCTCTTTATAATGCCCCATGCAGGATGTCACCCCCTCTCTTTATAATGCCCCATGCAAGATGTCACCCCCCTCTCTTTATAATGCCCCATGCAGGATGTCACCCCCTCTCTCTATAATGCCCCATGCAGGCTGTCACCCCCTCTCTCTATAATGCCCCATGCAGGATGTCACCCCCCTCTCTTTATAATGCCCCATGCAGGATGTCACCCCCCCTCTCTTTATAATGCCCCATGCAGGATGTCACCCCCCCTCTCTTTATAATGCCCCATGCAGGATGTCACCACCCCATATTATGCCCCATGCAGGATGTCACCCCCCCCCATATTATGCCCCATGCCTCCATACATTAAAAAAAAAATCAAATACTCACCTCCCTCCTCACCTGCTGCAGCTGCTCGGGTCGGGACTCCAGCGTTGGCGGCGTCTTTCCGCTCTGTGCTCCCTGTGACAGCTCAGGGGGAGGGCGCGGTGGAAATGTGGCACCCCAGGGGTCTGGTTTCCACAGTAACAGCAATGTTATGTCTGAGAGCAGGTGGGAGGTCTCTTGGTCAGGAAACCTATGCATGCCACACCTCCTGCCCAGTCCTGGGAGGGGAAGAACTTCCCCTATATAAACCTGGGGCTGAGGCAGGGTTAGAGAGTTCAGAGGGAGAGTGCAGCCAGCAGGGCTGGCAGGGAGCTGTGGCTCCGGCTGGGCCCAGCTCCTGGGCCCTGCCAGAAGTAGAGACAGAGAAGCAGCATAGGAAGAAACAACAGGAGCTCTGTGGGAGCAGTGTTACAAGGAGTCAGGGGCTGGCAGCTGCAGAGCTCGCCCTGACTGAGAAGATTTCTTACCGGACCCGGAGTCCGAGGCTGTGGGGACTAACTCCTACCCAGCAGCAGAATCCGTCAGGCAGGGGATTTCAGGTCCTCTGGCCAAGAAGCCCGAAGGCACGGTCACACGCATGGGACCAGCACCGCCGTCGTGGAGCGGAAGCTACTAGAAGGCCCCGAGTCACCGGCCATACGGGTGAGCACCACACGGTACACTCAGGGACATGGGCTACTTATATCGCCTCTAGCAAGGTAGCCAGAAGAGTACAGTTAGATTGGGAGGCCTACAACTCCGCCTGGCCAGGGGAGATCACATCTGCTCAAGGACTGACCAGGCCCCAATCGCTAGCAGTACTCCGGGAGGGTCTATCTTTGTCACCAGTAAAGACCCTGAACTACACCGTACCGTCTCCGAGTGGTTCCTGCTACCCCCATCATCCACGTCGGCTGCCCTGAGGCCATACCCCTCCCGTTGGGGGTGATACTATCACGCTGCACAATCCTACCACCGGCCTCAGCGGTCTGCCCTGCAGCGGCAGCTCCTTCGCTGCATTCAACGGGTGGCGTAGTCGTCCAACATCTACCGCTAATACAGCGCCACTTAGTCTGACTCCCTGGGCACGGACCGGATCACCGCCATGAGACTACAACCCTCAAGAGATTCGGCTCCGGGTAAGCTCCCGCGTGCGCAACGCAGCGCGACACAGGCCCAGGGGCGCGTCAGAAAGACTTCACCGCACCCTCTGACCTGAGACGTCACAGAGAGCGCAGAGCAGGAAGACGGCGGATCTGCAGAGGCACGGGGAGAGGTAAGTATCCGGCTGCCGGGGCCCTGAGCAAGCGGGGGAGAAGGGCGGGCGCTGACACCGCTCTCCTCCGCCCATAGCCCAACGGGGTGCGTGACCGCCAGTGGGCCCCCCTGCCTGCTCAGGGCCCCGGCACTTGCCCGGGTGCGCCGGGTGCTGACGCCGGCCCTACTTATATCCTACCTGCCTTTTCAATCATAGGGGCGTGATTGTCATATTCAGTCAAGGGCGTGCGCAGCATTCACTCACTGCTGGCGCCGTCCATGTATTTGAATCCTGTTCCTGACCAGCGCTGATATTGTGGGACGCAGGCGCACTTGTAGATGTCCGGCCCCCTGCGCAGTGAGGCTCTGTGATTACCAGATTCACTGCGCATGCTCTGGGAACATAGCGCGTTAAAGCGCATGCGCAGTGAGGCTGTGTGATTATGACTTTTTCTTCACTTTGAAAATTGTTTAAGTTGGCTGAGGGACTGGGTGGTTTACCTAGGACAAGGAATGGCCATGTGTAAGAAAAACCGCTACTGATTGTAAATTACAGATTCTGTTAACTACAATAAATAAGTTGGTTAACAAGAAACACTTTGATATAGTGCACTACACAATACAGTTCTCTTTTACACACTGTATAGTTTGCTAAAAGGCACACGTTTTAGTGGGAGAGGCCGAAAAATGAACGAGTAATACAACCGTTTATGGATGCTGTAGTGTGGACCCCTAGAGTCAATTCTCCTGGTGGGCCCTAGGCACCCCAGTCCGACCCTGTATGAGGCCTTTACATGGTATCAACGCCTGCGATGAGAACGCCACATCATAGTAATAGCAGAATCACAAATATAAGATTATATGAACAGATTAAAGCAAGATTTCTATTGCTGGCTGCAGAATGAGTTAACTGGGATATCATCAGTGAGTTTGATCTGACTGGAGAAGTAACTACTCTTGTTTTTATTCTTTTGAGCTCCATTCAGCTAATTTATGATTTATCACCTTCCCTGAGCATACATGGAAATCATGGGGTCCCATAGCAGAAGTAATAATTAAGCCCCCACAAAAAAACATTAATATTCAGCGGGGTCACAGAAGAGCATACCTCACAAGTTTGCAACCCTTCCATAGTAATTTTGCCCCAATTGAAGCCCCCTAGTGTTCCCACGTACTAAGATACTCCTTTAATGGCCAAAAATGTGCCCCCAAACACAGTAAGATACCCCCACAGTGAATTTCTCCACTGTACCCTCCACACATACAGTATGATGACTCTACAGTACCCCCGCAAAGTATGATAAACCCCAGTGACCTCTACACAGTATGATGGCCCCCGCATAACCCTCCACACAGTATAATGGACCCCGCACAGCCCTCCACACTGTATAATGGTCCTCATACAGTGTAATGGCCCCCACTATCCACCCAAGCAGTATAATGACCCCCATCAGCCACTTATACAGTATAATGCCCCTCACCACACAGCCCTCCAAATAGTATAATGGCCCAAACACAACGCTCCAAATAAAATAATAGTCCTCACATAAGCCTCTAAACAATATAATAGTCCCCACCCAGCCCTCCAAATAATATAATGGACCCCACATAGGCCTCCAAATAGTATAATAGTCCCCATACAGCTCTCCAAATAATAGAACGGTCCCCACATAGCCCTCCAAATAGTATGATAGCCTGACACATAGCCATTCAAATAGTAGTATAATGGCCCCCACAGAGCACTACAAATAGTATGATGCTCCCCACATAATCCTCCAAATAGTAGAATGATGGCCCCCACATAGTTCTCCAAATAGTATGATGGTCCCCAAGACAGCCCTAAAATTAGTATTTTAGCACCCCAAATATGATGATGCCCCCCAAATAACCCTTCAAATAATATGATGGCCTCCAAGTAGCCCTACAAATAGTATCATGGCCTTCCAGTTTGACCTCCAAATAATATGATGGCCCTCACAAACTACTTATTAATTAAAAAAAAAATACTCACCTCTCCCCATTCCCCTGCTGTTCTGGTCTTTGCAGCATGTGGTTTGAAACTATGCTCAGCTCGGCACAGTGGACGCGATTTTGGGACGTTATCACGTCCACTGAGCTGAGACATCAGAAGCACAGAGGAGAATGATGGAGGAGGGAGCAGACAGTTCCCTCCTCCATCATTCCTTTCAATTGTATCTGCATCCAGAATGCGGATACAGTTGAAAGTGTGATGCTGGATGCGGGGGGCCCGATGCCTGTGCTGACATCGCCACCTGTCTCACAGTTGCAAAGCAGCTGCGGGGTCTGCCGTTATTAGCGGTATGCCAGTGCCATTGTTATGTGACATGAGCCCCGGGAGAGCCAGTGCCGAGACAGCTGGTACAACACCAACACCGAAGGTGAATATAAGTGTTATTTTACTGGGGAGAAACATAGGGATTTAGAAGGGGTTGTCTGATTAGTGGACATCCCCTTTAAGTAATCAAGTTCATTAAAGGGGTTGTCCACTACTGCACATCCCCAGCTTATTACATTTAGGACTTCAGCACCGCTTTTTCCGGACATTGCTATGACTTGTTATGTCCTCTGCAGCCAATTAGCAGATGTTGGTCAATAGTCTGTCAGGACGGACATCTGCTCTGAAGAAATAGAGTTTTTGAGACTTGTAGACATTATGGAATAACGTCCATAAAAATATCCGAAGCCGGTATTGGTCCTCCAAGAAGCATGAAGCCCTCGCTGCTACTAACTTACTCCCATACCTGGATCTACCTAGATGATGAAAACACTTGGACTGTAAGGTACAATTCAGGTGAAATTATGAAACCTGGAGGGAATGTCACTTCAGGTTGTGCGTAGATATCCGTAGATAGAAGTCGTTATTTATCCGCCATTAATGAAATGTTTTGTCCATTTTTGCTCCACAAATCTGAGGCCGATGAATGGGGGAATGGCACCAATGCTATGGAGAATGCCTTGAAAATTGAAAAGGGCGTAAATAAGGCTCTGCTGGACCTCCACAAGATTGCTATGGACCATGCGGACCCTCATGTAAGTGACTCCCCCATAGCGTATAGATACCGCGTGTTCATTTTATAAAATATCCTCCATGAAGGAACAGTTCATGTATCTTCTGTGACCTCCATATTGTGCTGTTCCTGGAAATGTAATACCACCTGACTACTAGATGTCACGTTCCCCTTTATAATGGGGGGTGTTCCAACACAAGCTGCATATTATGGCACTGTTATAAAGCTATGGGACAATTCATTAGTGTATTTGCACCTTTTTTTTCTAGTTTTTAGTGTTTTTCATTTGCGCCTTGTTCTTCTTTTAATTTGCGCCTTTTTGAAGTCTGCAGCGTTCCCTTTTTTTTCATTGATCATTATGGGGTTTCCGGCTAATTATCTAATTGTGACTTTTTAAAAAGTTGTCACATTTTTACTCAAATATATTTCAAGTGATTTTGTGTTCTGTAGTCCGGGAGGTTTTTTTGCACAAACTTTGCAACATTTTAGCATGCCACTTTTTTGCGATACAAAGACACAAAAAGGTTTAAAGACAAAAAAAATACAGTTTTGATTTTGGGCAAAATCCATGAACCAGGTGCGCCACTTTCAGGAATTTGGCACAAAAAAATCAAATGATACAAAAGAGAAAAGGGACTTGAAAAAATACAATGTTGTATTGGGCCCTATGACGGCACAGCACAGATTTTAGTAAAGGTTTTGCAGGATTACTAAGAGGGGTTCACATGCTATCAATTGTTAAATAAACAAGCAAAGTGATGACTCGGACCCTCTGATTTTCGAGGTATAAGGCTACGTCCCCACAATGAGCTTCTAGTAAGTTTTAGATATAGCAGATTTTCTGCCCCATTAAGTAAAATAGGTTACTTGAATTTTTTTCGAAAATATACAGCATAAAAAACTCACCCAAAACTCATTGTGAGAACGTAGCCTAAGGGTATGTGCACATCATTTAGACGCCGGTGAGTTGTCCTTGGTGAAGCTCTGCCACCGGTGGTTTTCACTCTATACTTTAAAGGGAACCTGTCATGTCCCTAAACGCTATTAACCTGCAGATATGGGGTTAATCTGCAGGTCTATAAAGCTGCCGGGCGTCTTACTGAAAGGCCGGCTACCGGGAGGAAATGCACTTTATTCCCCACGGCAGCCTCCAGCTTTCAGTCATAGAGGCGCGGCCGGCGTGGCTTCAGTCATTGTTCAGTACATAGTGAGCGGCGGCTATAACCGCACCCTGGCACTGACTGACAGCCGGCTAAGCGGCCCCTGTAACCGCTCCCTGTAAAGACTGACAGCCGGATCTGTACTGATGTACTGCTGAGCTGTCAGTCAGTGCCGGGGCGTTGTTACAGCTGCCGATCACTGTATATTGAGCGGTGTCTGAAGTTGCGCCGGAAGCTTTAACCCCTTTCTGACATTGTGCATAATAATACGTCCCTGTGCCCTGGGCCTTATGGACCAGGTACGTATTATTACGACACAGGCTGTGCGGGATCAATCGCCACCGGTTGTCAGCTGATTTTGACAGCTGACACCCGGCACTTTAACCCCCTAAATGCTGCGATCGCAGCATTTAGCAAGTGAGTGGAGGGACAGAAGCACCTCTGCTCTTGGATCGGAGACCCTGCGCTGTCCTCACGGGGTCCCGATCGTTGCCATGGTGACACGATGTCATCATGACGACACCTGTGTCACCAGGCACCAGCAAGTTAGTTTGACCAAGCGCAGTGCATGATCAAACTAGCTTGTGTCTGCAGCACTGACAGTTTACAAGGTATAGCAGTGATCCTGCACTGCTATACCTTAGAACTGCGATCAGCCTGCTGAAAGTGAAAGTCCCATAGTGGGACCAAGTAAAAAAAGTGAAAAAAAAGTTGTAAAAATATTTTTTTAAAAATAAAAAAATAATAAAAAAATAAAATATTATTATGAAGAAAAACAATAAGAGTACACATATTTAGTATCGCCGCATCCGGAACGACCTGATCTATAAAACTGTCCCACTAGTTAACCCCTTTAGTGAACACAGTAAAAAAAAAAGAATCAAAAAACGGTGCTTTATCATCATACCAACGAACAAAAAGTGGAATAAAACGCGATCAAAGAGACGAATATAAATAAAAATTATACCACTGAAAACATCATCTTGTCCCGCAAAAAGCAAGCCACCATACAGCTCCATCAGCCAAAAAATAAAAAAGTTATAGCTCTTAGAATAAAGCGATTTTTTCTATGAAATAGTTTTTATTGTGTAAAAGCGCCAAAACATAAAAAAAGATATAAATGCAGTATGGCTGTAAATGTACTGACCCGAAGAATAAAGCTGCCTTATTAATTTTACCACACACAGAACTGCATAAAAAAAACTAAAAAAACAATTACTGAATTGTTGGTTTTTGTTTATTCTGCCTCCCAAAAATCAGAATAGAAAGCGATCAAAAAATGTCACATGCCCGAAAATGGTACCAATAAAAACATCAACTTGTCCCGCAAAATACAAGCTATCACATAACTCTGTCGACCGAAATATGGAAAAATTATAGCTCTCAAAATATGGCGATGCAAAAACTAGTCTTTGCAAAAAAAAAAGTTTAGTGTGTGACAGCTGCCAAATGTAAAAACCCGATATGAATCTAGTATCACTGTAATCGCACCGACCCGAAGAATAAAGTCATCTAATCACTTAAACCGCACGAGGAACGGTGTAAATAAATAAATAAAACCAATTCTTCACCTGCTGTTGGTTTGTTCATTCAGCCTCCCAGAGTTCGCAATATGGCTCTGCCCACATTTATCCTGTGCTCTACGCTCAGCGCTTACACCGGGGTTTCCATGTAAATCTCTGAAATACGTGATCCAGACGGAGCCTCCGGCGGAAGATTCCCTGTAATGAGGCAGATGGAGGCACCGTCTGGCCTGTGATCCCACGGTGTCCGTCTTTTTATTAGGCGTGAATAAAAGTGCCGTCGGCCACAGTTTTGCGAGCCTCTGATAAAAAGAACACCGCTGAACAGAGGCCACACAGAGTCCAGAGTAATTAACAAATAAAGAAGCACACTGCAAGGCTAAGTATGTAAACATGAAATATGGAATATGAATAGCATTACTGCTGTAGAAAATAGAAATAAATGAGAAATCTTAGGACATAAATTGGCCAATTCATGTGTATCTGGCAGCCGCGGTAAGGCGTTTCTCAGTGCCAGGACCCTACCAATGTGAATACCTCTCTAAGGGACAGGTACACATGAATTGGCCAATTTATGCGCTAAGATTTCTCATTTATTTCTATTTTCTATAGCAGTAATGCTATTTATATTCCATATTTCATGCTTACATACTTAGCATTGCAGTTTGCTACTTTATTTGTTAATTGTATATGGAGGTAGCTTCTCCTAGTAAGCACCTGTTCACACCTATTTCTCGTATTAGAAGTGCCATCAGTTTTTTCTGTTTACAGAGTCCAGAGTTAGGCCGGTTTCACATGTCCTGATATTTCCAGTATCGGAAAAACCGGTACGGGAGATATCCGTGTCCATGTGCACCTGTGTGGCAACCGTGTGCCGCATCAGGAGCGCACATTCCGCCACCTGGGAATCAGCAGTACAGTTACCGCTGTTCCCAATCACCGGGTGCTGAATGCTGCCCTCATCATTGTAACCTGCTGGCGCTGTGATCAGCACAACCAAGGGACAATGATGAGAGTAGTAGTCTGCTCCCGCTGTGTCCTAGTGTAAAAATAAGAATAAAATTAAAAAATCCTTATACTCACCTGCCTATCAAAGTAAAAGTGAAGTACCCATAGCTCTTTCTTACATTCAAGCATCTGATGCTGATGCTCAGTCTATGTAGATGGCATCTTAGCTGTTGCTAGGCAACTTCCTTATAAGGTGAGATGCACCTGTAAGATTCCATCACAAGATTCCATCATGACATCACTGCTATTATGACATCATAATTCACAACCACTACTTATACAAGCGTTTACACTTCAGTGTCACTTTGATACCCCGGTGTCATTGTTGTCAGTGTTTAGCTACTTATCTAGTGATATACTGATTGCGCATTTCATTGAAATGTCTGGAATTTCTCCAGACAGACTTCAGGAGTTGGCACTACTCCAGGGGATTCTTACCACCTATACCCCTAACTTTGTGCTACCACTACCCGATGGCGTCCTCAGCTTCACTTACCGGCTGGTTATGGAGCTTGTACGGGACTGCTTGACCAAATACTACCAAGGTCGTATTACCTCAGAATATCTTCAGCATTTACAGCAGAACATCAGGACATTAGTACAACAGGTAAATAGCAGACAATCTGCACAAATTATTATTATTATGTCTAGTTGGTCTCCCTTACTGTATAGTGGTATTATTGGTAGTAATAAAATTTAGACTTTCTTCAGTGTCAGGCAGGGTCATATTTGTAATAGAGATCCCCATTTTGGGAAGAGGGTGTAAAAGTGCAGCATGAGCCTGTATGATTCAAATGTCAGGGCTAGATTTCATTCCTAGTCCAGTCCTTGTCCCTTAGTAAAGACACTTCATTTAGCACCTTAATCCGGATTTCTTATAAATATGTAATTATGATTTTTATTGTGTATAACAAATATTAATAATTTATCTCAGACCATAGAACTAGCCTCACTGATTAGAAATGTAAAGTACCCACAGTTCTTTCTTACATTCAAGCATCTGGTACTGATGCACAAACTATGGTTTTGCCACCTTAACTATTGCTAGGAAACTTCCTTTCACGGTGAGATGCCCCGTTAAGATTCCATCACAAGATTCCATCACGACATCACTGCTATTATGACATCATAATTCACCACCACTAATTATACAAGTGTTTTTATGCTGTATAAAAAATAATAATAATAATAATAATAATACAAATCAAATAATAATAATGAAATACAAGTTTATTTACAGAAAATTGTTCTTTAGATCGACACCAATATAATATATAAAATGTACCAAATGTGTAGTAATTGTAGCTGCAGATAGACAGGAGTAAAATGGTGACATAAATGACCTCCTCCATTCTGCACTTTCTCTCATGATTTTCCTTTTGTATTTATTTCCATCTTTATAGGCTGAAGAAAAAGCCCAAAGTGGAAAATTGGCCTTTTTTAAACAACTGGCCCAAAATGTCCTGAATATACTGGAGAGTCCGGCCCGCTCACTGGAGCACCTGGTAAGGAGCCATCATCTTCTATATCACATGTCCTTGTCCCCTCCAGGCAGGCACAGGATATTTCATGACCGCCTGTCCCTGCGGCTCCATCATCTGTGATGGCAGTCTGTACTCAGCGGTGGGAGTTTGTATTTCTGCCTCTGTTTTGCTCGATCATCACAATCTTCCTTCTTGTAAATGCTGCAATTCTGATAACAGAGATCAGTTGTATATACAAGTACCTTATATATTATTGTTGATTTACTGGAGGGAGTGGCTGTGTATAGTCCGTCCAATACTGAAATTACCAGTAAATCCAATGTTTAGTCCTTCCTATCTATTGTATATGATAATTTAGTATTTGTGAAATGTTATACTAATTGTACATATTATAACCATCAGGAAACATCCGAAGGTGACTCCGAAGAGGGGCAAACAGTGAACATGCCTGACCCTAATATTAGTCAGTTAGAGCTAAAAACTGATCTGATTGAAGGTAAGCCGATCATCTAATATTTTACATTCAAATATCCAGATATTATAGAGAATGGCAGAGAATATGTAGATTTACTCTTCATTCCCTGTAATGGAGAGGGATCATGTAATTCTACTTCACGCCTGTGTGGTCTTCTCGGCTCCAAAATGAGGGTCATAGATCCCCAATCATGTAATTGTTCAAAAATACCATATTTTGAAGACTATAAGATGCACCGGACCATAAGAAGCAGGTGAAATTTTGGAGCGGAAAATAGGAAAAACATTTTTTTAATAAAATGGTGGAGCAACTTATAATCCAATTTTGTGGTAACTTTTCTAGGGGAAAGGCGGCGGAAAGATGGCAGCAGCAGGAGTGGGGCGATGCTGCACTGAAGTCCCTGCACTTCCATGGTTTTCAATCTGGTGGACCTTGGGAAAATCTCCACCGGAGGTGGCGCATGCACAGATTGAGATCTCGGGAGACAAGATCTCAATCTGCATGCGCCATCTCCAGAATCCATTTTTCCGAAGTCCACCACACTGAAAATCATGGAAGTGCGGAGTCTCCGGCGACATTTTCTGAAAGCCCAGGGGCCGCTGCATCCTTGCACCGCTGAACACCCCCTCCTCCCAGCCTGGGGCCCACAGCATCGCCCCACTCCTGCCGCCGCCAGCTTCCTGCAGCAGTGACCCTGCCTCCTGGGGCCTCGCTTCACCGCAACCCCCCCCCCCTCAGTAAGCTACGTTGGGATAAGACGCACCCCCATTTTACAGAAAAAAGTGTGTCTTATAACATGAAAAATACGGTAATCAGATCCTGAACAATCGCCCAGTGTATCTATCTCTGGATGTGCCATAAATACTGTATATTTAGTATGTGCAGAATACCAGATATCTAGTTTTTATATCATTTACAGAGATCTTGTCATGTCCTTCATTATATGGATGTGTTATATATTAAGTACTGATATAGACTGATACATGACATCTCTTCATTATTTTATCATTATTTTAGAAATAACTGTGTCGACGGCCAGTACTGATGGTGGAATATGTGAGACACCAGAGATCCACGAATCTGCCAGTGTAAGTATCAGAGGAGACGTCTGTTTATCATCAGATAACGGGGTATGAATTACACATATAATATTATACCCCAGATGACAATGGGATATCTTTGCTTTTATGTTGATCAGATCTATTGTGAGTAATGATGGCATTGTTATTCTGCCTCTTCTGTGTGATGCCCCTTATCATACCCTGCAGTACAGTGATATCTATGCATGGGGAATATCCCCTTAAAATATAATACTGTCTGTGGAGGGTCCGGCTTGCATCATGTCCTCTACATCTGCTGCAATGTAATCAGCGTGGACATAATATAGAGGAGAAGTTCCTGCATCTGGAGCTTTTATTTTCCTGCAGATTCTATGTCTTAATGTCATTTCTTATTATTTCTAGGCCTTGACCGGATCATTGAACTTGGAGACAAGTCCTAGTAAGACCGACTTTAAACCAATCAAACTGATCAGCAGTGGAGCTTATGGGTGAGCTTTATGTTTGCATAATATACATTTCCTAGTGTTCCTTATGACAATGCTTCTGTCTCTGTGCCCAGCCCGTACAACAGAGAAATGCTCTGAGTCCATACTGTCCACAAGAGATGAGCGGATCAGGCAAAATTCTAATTTGCTTGTTCACGTGGACTTGTGAAAATACGATTCAAGGAGAAATTAATGTCCCTTATTATGCTCTGGGGTCTCACCAGGCCCCAGAACATAATAAGCATAAGAAACATACTTATACTCCCCTTACTGCTCAATTCTCTAGCCCCTCCACTTCTCACCGTCACCCGTCCGGTCCTCACTGCCTCTTCAGTTTGCCACCGCTCACGCTATGCAAGGACTTCAGGCTTTGAGAAGGTCTGAGAGAGTTCTATGCAAGAGCATAAAAAGTCACAACATTGTGACACCGTGACTGTTCTTGCGCTTGTGCATAATCCTCCCAGATCTCATCAATGTTGGAAGTCCCGTCCCAGTATGAGAGGCATTTGGATTTCAGCATTAGCAGCAGAGATTTGAGGATGCGGCAAGGAACGGACGGTTGAGGCGGAGGGGCCGTAGAAGTGAGTATAAAAATTTGTTTATTTTTAAACTTTTTTATGGCCTTTTAAGATTTTGAAAATGGTGGCCAACGCTTGACATTCTGCTAAATCCATGAGTAAGCAAATTACAAAAAACAAAACAAACAAAAAAACAAAACGCCATATTGGTGAATGCAGAATTTTGCAAAATCTGAGTAGAATTTAATTCCACTCAAATGTGTTAGCTCATGTCTACTGGCCACATCTATATGTCATTATTTAGGTCAGTTAGGACGTGACATAGATGAGGACCTCGCATAGGTCATCATTTATGTTGTGTAACTTGATGGATTTCTACATGGATTTCTAGTGACATCTAGTAGTAACCAGACAATCATGTGATGAGGTTTATAGACAAAATGTTAGTAAGAATTCATTATAAATCATGGATTTTCCTTCTCTCCAGAGCCGTCCACTTAGTGCGACACAAATACACAAGCCAGCTATTCGCTATGAAGAAGCTGGACAAGGAGAACGTGAATATTCCAAGAAGACTTGAACGTGCCTTTCTAGAGAGGGACATCCTAACATTTGCTGATTGTCCCTTTGTGGCCTCCATGTTGTGCTCCTTTCCAACTCCTCATCATCTGTGTATGGTCATGGAGTATGCAGCAGGTAAGTCATATCCATTGTGCCTATATCCAGCCTCAATCTGCTTATCTCTAGCATCTTCTCCATAATCTGAATGTGACCACATGGATGGTTACATGTCCATACCGCATTTACTATAAGTTATCTGTTACCAAGATGCCAGGAAAATCATTATCTCTGTGAAAGTCTCTGGTGAATGTCCTCACTGAGAATGGCAAAAATATCCACTGAGGATAAAAGGAGGATTTGACTCAATTCTAACAGTTTGTATAGATGAGCATTTCACAGAGTAATGAATAAGAGGCTTGCAGATGAGGCACGGCTCTGTCTTTTTATATTGGGTCACTCTGCTTTATACGCTCTACATTAGGCCTCTTTCACGCTTCAGTATTTCTGGTACGTGAGGTGACAGTTTACCACACGTACTGGAGACACTGACACATGTGCGCACATGTCAGTGTTTCCACGGACCATGTGTCCATGTGATCCACACGTAGACATGTCTGTTTTTGGCCTGCAGGACGGATCACACAGACCCATTCAAGTCAATGGTTCAGTGTAAACACATACCGCACACGGATGCCATCCGTGTGACATGTGTCGGCGCCTGGGAATTAGCGATAAAGTTAGCGCCGGGTGCTAAACGCTGCCCTCATCATTGTCCCCTGCCGGCGCTGCGATCAGAACCAGCAGGGGTTAATGATGAGGGTTGTCTTCTCCCAGTGTATTTCTACCTGTAAAAATAAGAATAAAAAAAAAATCTATACCCTCACCTGTCCTAAATGTCCCCCACTGTAATCCATGAGACCGCTCAGCAGAGGAGCCGGGGAGAATGACTCCTGCAGCGAGCGGCCCCGAATCTGCGCTGAGCTCAGCGAGCGGTGTCCTGTCACTCACTGAGCTCAGCTGAGGTCTGGCGTCGCTCGCTGCAGGAGTCATTCTCCCCAGCTCCTCTGCTGAGTAGTCGCATGGATTACAGCAGGAGATACTTAGGACAGGTAAGTGAGTATAAGGGTTTTTTTTTATTTTATTCTTATTTTTACAGGTGGAGACACCGGGAGCAGACTACAACTCTCATTATTAACTCCTGTTGGTGCTGATCGCAGTGCCGGCAGGGGAAAATGATGAGCGCAGCGTTCAGTACCCGGCTTTTGGGAATAACGCTAACTGTACACTGATTCCCAAACGCCGGTACGTGTGCTCCTGATGCGGCACACGGACATCTCCGACACAGGTTTTTCCAGTACCAGAAATATCCGGACGTGTGAAACCGGCCTTATACAGTATATAAAGCAAAACCACAAATGAGACTGCTGACACCTTTAACTAATTATATATTTATTTATTGCAAGATACATAGTATATATAGCTCATACTTTTTTGGCCAGAATAGTGTCTCTTTTTTGTATGAGTTACCTTGTTATTTTTAAATATTTATTCCACGTGACTAATAAAGATTCATGCTTTTATATGGGATGTTGCTTCATTGCACTTATTTGTGCAGCTCTTGCACCTTTGTGGTTTTGCTTCATAGACATTTAGTGCAGTCCTAGTTACTATTCGGGTATGCTCCAATGGAGGGTTTTTTGCATTATTATACAGTATATCTCTGTGTATGACATCCTGCCCCAATGTCTCCGCTCATTTCTCATTCACACTCCTCATGTGTCATTTACATTGTAACAAACCCTCTCCTGTCATATTTGCTTTCTGCTGTAGGAGGAGACTGTGGCAGTTTTATGAAGAACTATGGGTGTTTACCTGTCCCCTTGGCTCGTCTGTACATTGCAGAAACGGTTCTAGCTGTGGAATATCTGCACAGCTATGGTGTAATGCACAGAGACCTGAAGCCTGAAAAGTAAGTGACACTTGTAGTATAAGAAAGGGGAAAAAAGATATCGTTTATTATACAATCTATTTGTAACTTGGGGCTGACATCCTCTTTTTTTCACAGCCTCCTGATAACGTCAACTGGTCATATTCAAGTTACAGATTTTGGGCTTTCCAAACTCTGCCTCATGAGACCAACATCAGAGATCTACAAGGCTCCAATTGAGGACATCACCAGAGAGTTCCATGATAAGGAGGTAGGCAGGAACTTGTTCTTTACTCATCTCCTCCATTTCTCCTTCTCTTATACTTTCTCATCTAGAAAACGTTTCCACTGATGTTATTTGTCACAATTATGTTCTCTGATCATTATCTCATTCCTCTGTTTTTTCCAGATTGCTGGCTCCCCTCATTACATAGCCCCAGAAGTTATCTTAAAGGAAGGCTATGGAAGGCCAGCTGACTGGTGGTCAATTGGGATCATCCTATATACATTTCTTGTAGGACGTGTACCATTTTATGGGCCTTCCAAATATGACATTTACAGCCATATTGTCAGGGGTAAGTAAAATAATCTGATTGCTGTGTAATGTCATTGTTATTTGAATAGATTAGTTGTGTGATTTAGTTACTTTTGTTAATATAAAAGATTTTTGTTTTAATAAAATAAATTAAGATGTTTCATTTTCTGTAATATTTGCTTTTTACATAACAGATGACATATATTGGAAACTTACTAATTCGGCTTTTCCAGCCACAGCTCGGGATATCATCATTGAGCTGCTCAGAAAAGATCCAGCACAAAGACTTGGGACAGGTAATGTATATAATACTATTATTAATGACTTATTACACCTTTGTGAACAGAAAATGAATAATGAGGATCAGCACTGAGGTTTTGTTCTCTACCAGCTTGGCCATTCCCCATTCTTCATGCTAAGACTTTCAGTACATCTACTTCACTTCGGCTCTGTTACGTCAACCGTTCAGATTAACGCCCCCTTCACACGTCCGTATAAAATCAGTACTGAAACCAGTACCGGAAAAAAACAGTACTAGTGTCATCAGTGTTTTGAATCAGTGTGCCATCAGTGTGCCATCAGTGTTTTTCCGGTACGGCAAAGAAAAAGAAATGATAAAGTATCTCTTATACTTTGTAATGTTAAACAGATACAGCGTAAGGAAGGCACACAAATGGCACACGGATGCCATCTGTGTGATGTACGTGTTTTTCAGGGTCCCATAGACTTGTATTGGCACTTGTCATCTGTGCTGCCACAAAAAAACAGCAGCATAGATGATAATGGGTACGTGTGGCATACGTGAAAGAAAAATGGATGCCACATGTAGTGCAAACACGGATATGTGTAGGAGGCCTAAGAAACTTGTCTCTTTGACAATAACTATATCACTATTCATTGTTTTCCTTTTCAAGGAGGAGCAAATGAGATCAAATTTCATCCATTCCTGTGTAACTTAGATTTTGACAACCTTCTAAGTCAGAAGTCGCTGTTCATTCCTGATCTTGAGTCAGAAGAGGATACCATCTACTTTGACAGTAAGTAGAATGAGACATCATCTGCAGAAAGCTGCTGTGTGTCTTGTATTTCATTTTAAGTGAGAATCAGTCCCCACCTTGATTCATGATCAAATGGTGACTGTTCAGGACAAAGTATTATGCTAATAATCTCGATTAACTCTTGTACTTTTCAGCTCGATGTAGCAGACATCAACATATTGATTCAGATGAGGGGGACACAAGTGAAGATAATGACTGGCCGGAAAGCCAAAACTTTCTATCATCTTCGCATAGGCTTTCTAAAGTAAGTATGTGACCAATAAGATCCATACAACCTGTAATTAAAATAAAATTGTAAAATATTAAAATATTTTTTTTTCCTCTTTGTATTAGCTCTGTTCCATCCATACCAAGATGATGAACAATGAAGAACCCAAGTCACCTCCAGGGTATTCACCAGAAAGTGCAAAACAGTCAGACATGTGAGCAAATTATTTTTATGGGGTCCAATTCTGATATGTGTTCACAACACCAAATTCAAGACGAGTGTAAGTCGATACTAAATCCAGTATCGATGACCACATGATTGCTGATCACCATGTTTCTGACTTGTGATAACGCTGGTGATGAAAGTTGATAACTATGACCAGCTTTAATTTCCAGTTCATTACAGGAAAATAAATATTGCTAGTGATTCTCCATTCTTGCTGGTAGAAGAGGGTCTTGAGCACAGCATCCCCTTCATGTTATTCAGATGTCCTAATGGGCTTTGCAGACAGGTGTTGTATCCGTATCTATTGTTTTCACTTGTAATTTATATGTTTTTCTTCTACCAAACAGACAGAAAGATTCTCCCCCCTCTAAGTCTGAAGACAACCAGACGCAGAAAGATTCTTCCCCCTCTAAGTCTGATGACAACCAGACGCAGAAAGATTCTCCCCCCTCTAAATCTGATGACAACCAGACGCAGAAAGATTCTTCCCCCTCTAAATCTGATGACAACCAGACGCAGAAAGATTCTCCCCCTTCTAAGTCTGATGACAACCAGACGCAGAAAGATTCTCCCCCCTCTAAATCTGAGGATGACAACCAGACGCAGAAAGATTCTTCCCCCTCTAAGTCTGATGATGACAACCAGACACAGAAAGATTCTCCCCCCTCTAAATCTGAGGATGACAGCCAGACACAGAGAGATTCTCCCCCCTCTAAGTCTGATGACAACCAGACGCAGAAAGATTCTCCCCCCTCTAAATCTGATGACAACCAGACGCAGAAAGATTCTCCCCCCTCTAAGTCTGATGACAACCAGATGCAGAAAGATTCTCCCCCATCTAAATCTGATGATGATAAGCAGAGGCAGAAAGATTCTTCCCCCTCTAAATCTGATGACAACCAGACGCAGAAAGATTCTTCCCCCTCTAAGTCTGATGATGACAAGCAGTGTTTCACTGCTGAAGGCAGACAGTCATCCATATTGTCAGGTATGTATAGCTCTATAGGTCATTCTATTGCAGCCTGTGTCAAAAAGTGTAATGTGAAAACAGCCCAACATTTCATTTTATAAAAATCCTCACTCTTAGGCTGTGTGCCCACGATGCGTTTTTCAAGCGTTTACGCTGCGGAATTTCTACAGCGTAAACACTTGGGAAACGCTTGGTAAACCTTCCCCCATGGTCTCCAATGCAATTCCGCACTTTCAATGCCCATGCTGCGTATTTTTCCGCAGCGTTTATGCTGCGCTCAAAAATACGCAGCATGTCCATTAATTTTGCGGACGCGCAGCGTAATCGCCGCCATTGACTTGCATTAGAACGCGCTAATTCCGCAAGACTGCATCTGTACTTGCGTAATTGGCGCTTTCTAATGTGCGGATGGTACCCAAGTCTGGAGGAGAGGAGACTCTCCTCCAGACCTGGGTACCATAGAATCTGTAAAGAAAAGAATTTAAAATAAAAAATAAAGCTTATAATCACCTTCCGATGTCCTCCCAGTGTTTTGTCCACGCCGTCCGGTCTCTTGCAATGCTCGCGCTGTTGTGAAGGACCTGTCATGACGTCACTGAGTCATGTGACCCATCACATGACTCAATGACGTCACCGCAGGTCCTTCACAGCACCGCGAGCATTGCAAGAGACCGGACGCAGCAGAGATGACACCGGGAAGACACCGGAAGGTGAGTATAATCTTTTTTTTTTCATTTTTTACCATTCTTATTCTTTTTTTTAACTATTACTCGGTCACACTATATAAATCCATGCCGGTTGCATGGATTTAAATAGTGTGACCAACTTGTCAAGCACTTTTCCAAGTGATGCTCAAAATCGTTTGGAAAACTTCTTGAAAAAACGCATGCGAAAGCGCATGTAAAAATGCTGAAAAAACGCTTCTCTCTGGCAGAAAAAACGCATGTAAATCTGCATGTAAATCTGCATGTAAATCTGCATACGTTTTTTTCTGCCAGAGAGAGGCAAAAACGCTCTGCATCAAATCTGCTACGTGGGCACATAGCCTCATAGGTTATAATTTTTAATGCATAAGAAGCCATTCAGTCTTCTGCCAAACTGATTCTGAATACTGCACCCATGGCTCCATATAGGCCTATACTGATCCTTATCACCTTAAGAATGCACTGAGGTTTTAGCTAACTTATTTTAAGATATTACTTGCAGGATGCCGCAGTGTTATCATGTTAATAAGGGGACATAGTTCCCTGGCTAGACACCACATATCGGAAAACCTACAGGTTTCATATTAATCAGTTCACAAGGCAATCTAATTCTCAGACCCTCAGGTGGTTTTATGTATATATGACATATTCTCCCTATTATGGTGCAATAATCAATTACCGGGACTACAGGGTACAAGAATAACAGAATTCTATATAAAGATACAAAGCTAATCTTTTAGGAGTTTATAATATACATCTTTTTCTTGTTTTTTTTATCAGAATCACCAGTTCAGGGGAAAAGAAAATCTGCATCGAAAGATCGACAAAAAACAGAGAAGGTAGAAGAGAGAAGAAGTAGAAGAGGTAAGTGTAACAATAAGCTCCATGTTGCATGATGTCAGTCAGTGAGAAGGAGTCATGTGGAGCAGATATTATCTGTAGGATTACTGACAATGACCCCGTACATCTGTATGGATACGACTCCTCTATCATCCTGTCACAGTGACACTACAGTAGTATCCTCTAATACATACATGTCAAACTCTGGCCCGTGGATCAAACCTGGCCCGCAGGGTGGTTATATTTGACCCACGACAACAGAACCACCACCACTATTTGGGGCCATTATTCTGTATGGAGGACAATGTGGGGCCCATTATACTGTACGGAGGACTATGTGGGGCCATTATTCTGTATGTAGGATTATGTGGGGTCCAAGTTTTTCATTTTGGCCCTCTGTGTGTTTGAGTGTGACATCCCTGCTCTAATATGTAGTCCCATTACTTACATTAGTTATGTCTCTTTGTCTCCTCTCACAGGTTCCACCTTCCGCCGGCTGATATCATCTTGCCGGCGTGGATTATCCAGGGTTGCTCGCTCCATCAGACAAAGCTGCATATTTGCTCCCTGTCATCGGAGCAACACAAACATCTCAATGTGAAAAACCCTTCATGTCTAGTGCCTAGTACAGCATGTCCACCATTAAAGATGCACCTGTGTGGAAGGACTTGTACCATCTACCTGTGGCCTTCTGACCAGCAAGTAACATCTGCAGAAGAATCCCCTCCAAGAACATCTCTTCATTCTTCCATGTAATTCTTAATAAAAAAAAAACTAAAAAGAATCATTTCAAATTGATTAATGTCCCTTTGCATTTAATGTAATATTACTGACATTTATGGCATATCAGTACTAAACATCATATATGTCTGATGAGAGAATATCGTTTCCATGTTTCATGTTAATCCTCTAATCCTCAGCCAAAAGTGGAAGAGAAGACCAGTGATTCTGTTACATCTACGAATGACAGTCAATCCAGGGAAAAACACCTTCTGATCCATACATTTTTCAGGCACTCTGATCCTTTTACCTTCATGTGGCTCTACTTAAGGTTTATGTATAAGAACCAGTTGGATTCAGTACTGGGCATCCTGGGGGTCCCAGCAGCCACATCCCAATTGTTCAACTAAAAAAGACATACTGTATTATAGTGTGAGATATATATATATATATATATATATATATGACGCGCCCCCTGGGACATATTCCTTTTTGAGGGGAATACCCGGCACCGGATCAGATGGGGGGTTGTAGTCTCCGAGCGGCTGTGACCCGGTCCCGTGCCCAGGGCGTCAAGCTCAGTGTGATGTGGCAGTTCTGCAGATGTTACTAAAGTTCTTTTGTGTCGACTACGCCACCCGTTGTGATGCGGTCACTGTGGCCGCCGCTGCAGCAGGGTCCGCTGAGGCTGATGGTGTAGGTGCAGCTTTTGATGGTATAACCCCCAACGGGTGGGGTATAGCCTCAGGGGGTCAGGTGCAGAGGATGGGGGTTGTAGTGGTGCAGCATAGATGTTAAAGGAAGACAGAGTCGGGTTGTGCAGTTTAGGGTATTTACTCACTGCTGATGTTCCGGTCACTCCAGCTTCAAGTGACCACCCGAGCCGTGCTGCGTCCACCAGGTCCTGGATCCAGCCAACCCCCAAACAAGTCCGGAGCGTGGCCCTGAGCTCTCCCTCTGTCCTTTCTCTGGCCGTCCCCACTAGTGATCCACCCAGGTCCAGCTCCCTCGGGCCTTCTGTTGGGTGACCCTTGGCCTTGGGTTCCCTGACCCTCCGTGTGGTATGCCTTCGTGGTGGATGTGGTGGGTGGCCGTGGCAGACGCTGCCCACGGCCTCCGGTCTCTGGCTGGGGATTGTTTTTACCCCCACCAGTTTGGGTTCCGGTACCCTTTTGCTGACTCCTCACCCGGTGCTCTAATTTGGGTTCTTGGGTCCCTTCAGTCTTCCCCCTCTGGGTCTTTCTCTTTCTTTCTCCTCTCTCTCTCTCTCTAGGGCTCTGCTCTGCTCCTCTTCCTGATTCTGACAGACTGACCCTGATTCTAGTTGGTGCCCACCTTATATACACCCTCTATGTGTGAGCTCAGGTGACCAGCACCCAATGAGCTCCTATCTTTACCCAGGCTGCTCCCCCTATCTGCCCCTACACTACTTGGGATGTACCACCCCCCTCCCACTCCAGCCAGGAACAGACTCGGTCGTACCTGCACATTTCTAAGTGGGAGTACC
The DNA here is from genome assembly GCF_046119375.1 of Phyllobates terribilis. Lineage (NCBI taxonomy): Eukaryota > Metazoa > Chordata > Amphibia > Anura > Dendrobatidae > Phyllobates > Phyllobates terribilis. The sequence continues at coordinate 613,935 of NW_027362833.1, forward strand.
GTCGGTCTGCTCCTCGGAAATGGGATGTGTGTAGTGCATGCAGCCTACCGAGCTCAGTTCCACACTCCATCCTTACCCGGGAGTGGAATATCACACCTCTGGGTTGAGGTGCAATACCCCTGTAGCAGCCGAACCCTCAGGGTGCTACATATATATATATATATATATATATATATATATATATATATATATATATATATACACACTGTGTGCAGAATTATTAGGCAAATGAGTATTTTGATCACATGATACTTTTTATACATGTTGTCCTACTCCAAGCTGCATAGGCTTGAGAGCCAACTACCAATTAAGTAAATCTGGTGATGTGCATCTCTGTAATGAGGAGGGGTGTTGGCTAATGACATCAACACCCTATATAAGGTGTGCTTAATTATTAGGCAACTTCCTTTCCTTTGGCAAAATGGGTCAGAAGAGAGATTTGACGGGCTCTGAAAAGTCCAAAATTGTGAGATGTCTTGCAGAGGGATGCATCAGTCTTGAAATTTCCAAACTTTTGAAGCGTGATCACCGAACAATCAAGCGTTTCATGGCAAATAGTCAACAGGGTCGCAAGAAGCGTGTTGGCCAAAAAAGGCGCAAAATAACTGCCCATGAATTGAGGAAAATCAAGCGTGAAGCTGCCAAGATGCCATTCACCACCAGTTTTGCCATATTTCAGAGCTGCAATGCTACTGGAGTATCAAAAAGCACAAGGTGTGCGATACTCAGGGACATGGCCAAGGTAAGGAAGGCTGAAAAACGACCACCTTTGAACAAGAAGCATAAGATAAAACGTCAAGAATGGGCCAAGAAATATCTTAAGACTGATTTTTCAAAGGTTTTATGGACTGATGAAATGAGAGTGACTCTTGATGGGCCAGATGGATGGGCCAGAGGCTGGATCAGTAAACGGCAGAGAGCTCCACTCCGACTCAGATGCCAGCAAGGTGGAAGTGGGGTACTGGTATGGGCTGGTATCATCAAAGATGAACTTGTGGGACCTTTTCGGGTTGAGGATGAAGTGAAGCTCAACTCCCAGACCTACTGCCAGTTTCTGGAAGACAACTTCTTCAAGAAGTGGTACAGGAAGAAGTTGGTATCGTTCAAGAAAAACATGATTTTCATGCAGGACAACTCTCCATCACATGCATCCAACTACTCCACAGCGTGGCTGGCCAGTAAAGGTCTAAAAGAAGAAAAAATAATGACATGGGCCCCTTGATCACCTGATCTGAACCCCATAGAGAACCTGTGGTCCATCATAAAATGTGAGATCTACAGGGAGGGAAAACAGTACACCTCTCGGAACAGGGTCTGGGAGGCTGTGGTGGCTGCTGCACGCAATGTTGATCGAAAACAGATCAAGCAACTGACAGAATCTATGGATGGAAGGCTGTTGAGTGTCATCATAAAGAAAGGTGGCTATACTGATCACTAATTTTTTGGGTTTTTGTCTTTGCATGTCAGAAATGTTTATTTCTATATTTTGTGCACTGATATTGGTTTACCTGGTGAAAATAAACAAGTGAGATGGGATTATATTTGGTTTTTATTAAATTGTCTAATAATTCTGCACAGTAATAGTTACCTGCACAAACAAATATCCTCCTAAGATAGCCAAATCTTAAAAAAACCACTCCAACTTCCAAAAATATTAAGCTTGGATATTTATGAGTCTTGTGGGTTGATTGATAACATAGTTGTTGATCAACAATAAAAATAATCCTCTAAAATACAATTTGCCTAATAATTCTGCACACCGCGTATATCTATATATATAATCGTCTTATCCCGTCTGTCTGTCTGTCTGTCTGTCGGGGAAATCCCGCGTCACTGATTGGTCCAGCAGCGGCCAGTCAGCGACGCGGGATTTCAGAAAAAAGATGGCGGCCGTTAGAGGCTCATCTGCGGGACGGAGCTCAGCGGCGATGCAGCCGGGAGATGACCGGCGCGAGGCTCTCATCTCCCGGCCGCTAGCAGCAGAAGAACCCCGACCGGCGAGCAGCCGCTCATCTCCCGGCTTCTCGCAGCGGAAGTAGCCGCACAGGCAGTGGCGTTGACCTCCATGCGGCTAGGGTGTCAAGGGAGGACCAGGGAGCGGCGCTGCGGGTCGGGATACTTCTGCTGCGAGAAGCCGCTCATCTCCCGGCTTCTCGCAGCGGAAGTAGCCACACAGGCAGCGGCGCTCCCCGGTCCTCACCAATACGATTCTGCTCCCCGGTCCTCACCTATACGATTCGCTGATTGGTCGCGGTCTCTGGCCGCGACCAATCAGTGATCTTGGCGCAAAAGTTAAACACCGCTGTGCTAATTGGTCGCGGCCGCTGCCCGCGACCAATCACCGATTTGGACGCCACATTTAAATAGCGGCCACGACCAATCACCGATCTTGGCGCAACATTTAAACACTGCTGTGCTGATTGGTCACAGACGCTGCCCGCGACCAATCAGCGATTTTGGCGCCAAATTTAAACACTGCTGTGCTGATTGGTCGCGGACGCTGCCCGCGACCAATCAGCGATTTTGGCGCCAAATTTAAACACTGCTGTGCTGATTGGTCGCGGACGCTGCCCGCGACCAATCAGCGATTTTGGCGCCAAATTTAAACAATGCTCTGCTGACTGGTCGCGGATGCCAGCCACGACCAATCAGCGAGATTGGCGCCAAATTTAAACAACGCTCTGCTAATTGGTCGCGGACACCAGCCACGACCAATCAGCGAGATTGGCGCCAAATTTAAACAACGCTCTGGCGCCAAATTTAAACAACGCTCTGCTGATTGGTCGCGGACACCAGCCACGACCAATCAGCGAGATTGGCGCCAAATTTAAACAACGCTCTGGCGCCAAATTTAAACAACGCTCTGCTGATTGGTCGCGGACACCAGCCACGACCAATCAGCGAGATTGGCGCCAAATTTAAACAACGCTCTGGCGCCAAATTTAAACAACGCTCTGCTGATTGGTCGCGGCCGCCAGCCGACCGCGACCAATCAGCGAGATTGGCGCCAAATTTAAACACCACTCTGCTGATTGCGCCCAGTCGGCCGCATACATATTCTAGAATACCCGATGCGTTAGAATTGGGACACCATCTAGTGTATATATAAATATATTCACTTGTGGAAAACCCTTTTAACTAGGGCTGTGGTGTCAGTAAGTCAAATTTCCAACTATAATAATTACTAATACCAAATATACTGCAACAAATAATAGTAAATATTCAGCAATTTATGCATGAAAATAATTTATAATATACAATATTAACAATATATAAGTATTTACATTTTTTTCTACCTGCAGTTGGAGTTGGTACGTTCTTCTGATACTAACTCCACAGCTCGGCTTTTCCTTCTTTCCTGCTCCTCTAACATAAAAGTACAGCAATTAATTACGACAAGTTAATCATTTAAATGCTGCTGTCAATCTCTGACAGCAGCACGTAAATGTAACCAGTGCCACTGCTTCCATTTACCAGCTCCCATCTGTGCCCTGTGACATGATCTCGGGGGCTGATGGGTCACTAGGACAGTGAGGGCCCTGTGCCCGCTGTCTTGGTGCTCCTCTGGAGCTCATCTATATGCTGAGCTTCAAAGGAGACCGAGATTTAGGCTACCGTCCCACTATCAGTATTTGGTCCAATTTCACCACAAATGGATTTTTTTCCCCATTTTTAGTACATTGAATAGTAAAATGAATCATTCAAAACTACAAGTAACCCCAAAGTCATGCCAGTTTCCATGGCCCAGAAGATTCTCTGAAGGAAGAGTGTCATTGGGTGACTGCTTCTTTGGTAAATACCATAAACATTAGCACTTAAAAAGGTCCATATGTCTGGAACCGTATAGATGATTTCGAAAGAAACAAAAAAAAACTCAGTGATAAGAAACAGATGATGGTTATTAATGGAACACACTAACTGGGTCACATTTAAAAGTGGTGTACCCCAGGAGTCAGTATTGGGACTTCTATTTAATACAATTATTAATGACCTTTTGGGGGGTATACAGAGTAAAATTTCAATATTTTCAGATGATCGTAAACTCTGCAAGGTTATCAGTACATAGGAGGATAATGTAATATTACAGAGGGATTTATGTAAGCTTGAGGTTTGGGCTGAAAAATGGCAATTGAAGTTTAATGTAGATAAATGTTCTTGCTTGGGACAAATTACAATGTACAATTATGTACTAAACACTGGGAAAACCATCACTGGAAAAGACTTGGGTGTATGGGTGGACAGCAAACTCAACTTTAATAACCAGTGCTAGGCCGCTGCTGCCAAGGCAAATAGAACCATGGAAGCATTAAAAGAGGCATAGATGCTTATGATAAGAACATAGTTTTGTCTGTATACAAGTCACTAATTCAGCCACATTTAGAATACTGTGTATAATTTTGGTCTTTGGTGTATAAGACGGACATAGTTGAACTAGGACGTATGCAGACAAATGCAACCAAGGTTATTAAGGGAATTGGTGCACTGCAATTCCAAGACAGGTTATCAAAGTTAGGGTTATTCAGTTTGGAATAATGAAGGTTTAAGGGCGATCTTATTACAATGTACAAATATAAGAAGAAACAGTATAGAGATCTTATTAAAGAACTTTTTACATATAGACCTTCAACGATGACAAGGAGGCACCCTCTCCTACTAGAAGAAAGATGGTTTCTCAGTCATCATAGATGGCGATTCTTTACTCTAAGAATAGTGAAATTACGGGACTTTCGGGAACATAAACATCACAGTAAAAGATAATGCCTTACCAACACCAGGTCAGATTACCAGTGCACCGCAGGATGCAGCAAGCCTCCATGATAAAGGCGGGGGCAGCACATGTGCAAAATACTAATGCCGACAGCCACTCACTAACCTACCAATTCTTGGAGGGGGTGGCTGTGTAGTATTATACATGCACACCGATGGAGTTGTGAGCTTGAGTATTTTGGCCAAAATATCGTCCAATACCTCATGTGGTGTACTTATCTTATATACTATTTTTCATCTTTTTTGCACATCTTTTTGCAGGATGCAGCCAGGCCTCTTTAGTGTTGGCTGGGTGAATTGGGGCGTCTGTCCTGTGGGGGTGCATGTATATAGTTCTGGGCAACCCGCCTGATCTAATACTATGGGCGTCATCAATACGCTGCAAGCAAGACATCAATAGGCTGCAAGCCAGACACTGTGTATCACACATATCTGTGTGACTGGCGCCCTATGCAGACTCCATCGGTGTGCATGTATAATACTACACAGCCACCCCCTCCATGAATTGGTAGGTTAGTGAGTGGCTGTCTGCATCAGTATTTTGCACATGTGCTGCCCCCGCCTTTATCATGGAGGCTTGCTGCATCCTGCAGTGCATTGGTAATCTGACCTGGTGTTGGTAAGGCATTATCTTTTACTGTGATGTTTTTTGAAATTATGTCCAATGTTCACCATTTTTAATATTCAGACTTTCGGGAACATCATATTGTAATTGTTGATTTACTAAACAAGTTCAAGTATGGCCCGGATGCTTTTGTTGAAAAATATATTACAGGTTATGGGAACTAGATTCTGTGATAGGACGTTCATCCAGGGAACTAGTCTAATTGCCATTAGTGGAGTTGGGAAGGATTTTTTCGTTAATAAGGGGCAATTAGCATCTGCCTCATGGGTCTTTTGCCTTCCTTTGTATCAACATGTTAGGTTATAGGTAGAACACAATGGATGTCTTCTTTCAATGTACTGTGTGGGGAAATGTATTGTCAGGGGGAATCATACTGTACATCATGCTGTGTGTAATAGGACCGTGGGGGCATCATATTGAGTGTGATAGCCACTGTGGGGCCATGAAAGTGGTATCATACTGTGTGTAGGCATATATGAGGAATTGGACTAGATTAGAATACTGGCATTCGAGAAAGAATGTCACACCGATTGTACTCCCGGGATTATGGTGTGCTGTGTAATAATATATGGTAGCAGGACCCCTCTAGTCTTCATTCCAGGTATACTAACTGCTCAGTGTTACATTGATTTGGTCATGGAACCAGTGATATGGACATTTCTTAAACGTGCCTCAGTAACTATTTTTCAACATGGAAATGTTAAGCTACATGTTGCAGGTGCTACTGTGAGCAGCATGCTTGACTTAAACATGATACCATGGCCAGAAGCATCTCCGGATTTGACTCCCATCAAGCACTTCATTGGTAGAGCATTGCAAAAGGAGTTGCCGTCAGCAGATCTTGATGATTTGTGTGCCCAAGTGCATTCATTATTCCTCTCTGCTCTGCCTTGCTCACCGCTCCGGCGGTTCCTCTCTGCTCTGCCTTGTCCACCGCTCCGGCGGTTTCGCCCTGCTCTGCCTTGCTCACCGCTCCGGCGGTATCTCTCTGCTCTGCCTTGCCTAGCGCTCCAGCGGTTCCTCTCTGCTCTGCTTGTCTACCGCTTCTGCGGTTCTGTTCCTGAATCCCAGTTTGTACTGGACCCTATCCAGCCTGCGCTCCAACCTGCTAGTGCCTCCCTGTCTGCACTCCAGCCGTGTTTGCCAGTACCCCCCTGTCTGCATAACAGCCGTGCCTTGCCAGTGCCCTCCTGTCTGCATACCAGCCGTGCTTGCCAGTATCCTCTTGTCTGCACTCCAGCCGTGCCTGCCAATACCCACCTGTCTGTGTGCCAGCCTAACCTGCCCGTTCCTGCATTCCCCGGTGTGGGTCAACAGCTGTGACCGGGGTCTAACCTGGAGTAGCACCTGGTCCCTCTGCTCGGTTCCTCCTTGGTTCACGAAGTCGTTAGCCTCCGTGCGACCTTGGTCGGATCGGGTAGATACTTAGCTATGCCCCTCCAGGCACTCCTCGGTTCATGGTACAGTGGGATCACTAATCACGCTCACGCCAGTCAGTCCAGGCACGAGTGTAACAGTTTTATTTATGTTGTATCGTGTTTGAAGGTTGCCTTTTCCTGATGGCAGGTTTCAGCTCTTTCCAAAGATGCTCAATAGGATTTAGGTCAGGGCTCATAGAAGGCCACTTCAGAATAGTTGAAAGTTTTCCTCTTAGCCGTTCTTGGGTGTTATAAGCTGTGTGTTTTGGGTCATTATCCTGTTGCAAGACCCATGACTGAGACCAAGCTTTCTGACAATGGGTAGCACATTTCTCTCTAGAATCCCTTGATAGTCTTGAGATTACATTTTACCCTGCACAGATTCAAGACACCCTGTGCCAGATGCAGCAAAGCAGTCCGAGAACATAACAGAGCTCCTCCATGTTTCACAGTAGGGACAGTGTTCTTTTCTTGATATGCTTCACTTTTCCGTCTGTGAACATAGTGCTGATGTGCCTTGCCAAAAACTTCAATGTTTGTCTCATCTGTCCATAGGACATTCTCCCAGAAGCTTTGTGGCTTGTCAACATGTAGTTTGGCAAATTCCAGTTTGGCTTTTTTATGAAATTTTTTTCAACAATGGTGTTCTCCTTGGTCGTCTCCCATGAAGTCCACTTTGGATCAAACAACAACGGATGGTGCGATCTGACACTGATGTTCCTTGAGCATGAAGCTCACCTTTAATCTCTTTAGAAGTTATCCTGGGCTCTTTTGTTACCATTCGAATTATCCGTCTCTTTGATTTGTCATCAATTTTCCTCCTGCTGCCACGTCCAGGGAGGTTGGCTACAGTCCCATGGATCTTAAATTTCTAAATAATATGTGCAACTGTAGTCACAGGAACATCAAGCTACTTGGAGATGGTGTTATAACCTTTACCATTAACTTGCTTGTCTATAATTTTCTTTCTAATCTCCTGAGACAACTCTTTCCTTTGCTTCCTCTGGTCCATGTTGAGTGTGGTACACACCATGTCACCAAACAGCACAGTGAGTATCTGTAGCCCTATATACAGGCCCACTGACTGATTACAAGATTGTAGACACTTGTGATGCTAATTAGTGGACACAACTTGATTTAACATGTATCTGTTGTCACATTATTTTCAGGGGTACCATCATTTTTGTCCAGGCCTATATCATGAGTTACATTTTTTAAAAACTTCTGTGGAAGCAGGGTTGAAAAGCAATGTCTGACTTCCATTTGTTCATTTTCATAGATTTTTAATTTATTATTACTTTTGTCAGATTCAAATTATTTCTGTGACCATTGTGGGTTTTTCCTTTCATTAAACGAGGGGTACCAACAATTTTGACCACGTATGTATGTATGTACAAACACACACACACACACATATGTATATGTATATATATATATATATATATATATATATATATATATATATATATATACACATACACACATACATACATATATATATATATATACACACACACACATATATATACACACACACATATATATACACACATACATATACATACATACACATATATATACACACACATACATATATATATAGTGATGTAGCAGACATCCCTTTAATGGTTTGGTGCGTTTTTGAATGACCATGTACCTTCCTCTTTAACGGACTGGTCACATGACTGTGACATCACACAGGTCCTTATGCACACAGAGGGTGTGGACACATGACTCTGACATCAGTTAAGGTCCTATCTGTGTGTGTGCTGCAGTATATATAAACCCTGTGTGATTTGTGACAGGTGTGTTCCGGTGTGTAGGAGTTCCTGGGTGTTGGGAGCTCCTGTGTGGGCACCGTGTGAGCGGCACGAGGCTGTTCCCTGTGTGTGGGGAACACCGCTCGTGGGAAGCCTGGTGAGGCCTGGTGGACTCCGGTGGAGGTGAAGCCTGGATCCCTGTGAGAGTGTGGGGGATGCCAGTAAGCCTCGGAGTGCCACACAAGCGTCCTGGAGGACATAGCCTGGATCTGTGTGTGAGAGATGCCAGTGGTCTTGGACGGGTGGAGGTCTGGAGACCACGTGTGGTCAAGCCTTAGAGTCACAGTGGTGAAATGGACTAAAAGCAGCTGAAAGCCGATAAAGGTAATACTCTTTATGTTATGGACATTTTCATGGACATTGTTTTATTACCTTGCGGAAGGCTGTAATTAGAGCCAAGTGGGCCGGTGTGCCACTTGGGCTCGTGGACATTATGTATGTGAAATACGGTTTATGAAGAGTAATAAACTGTGGATTGTGAAACACGGCAAAGTAGTTGCTGGTGTGCAGTGATTGACGCAGCAAAGCGAGTATCCCCCAGGATAATAAGTAGTGCTGCCTTACAATATATATACATACATGTGTATATATATATATATATATATATATATATATATATATATATATATATATGTGACACCCCAGGGGTCTGGTTGCCACAGTAATAGAGATATTATGTCTGAGAGCAAGTGGGAGGTTTCTCTGGTCAGGATCCCTAAACATGCAACACGGTCCGCCCAGACCTGGGAGGGGAGGAATCTGCCCTTTTAAACTGGGTCTGGGGCGGGATTAGAGTAGTCAGAGTGAAGCTGCAGACAGAGTCAGAGTCTGGAGGGGGAAAGTGAGATCAGGAGCTCTGGAGGAGCAGTAGCTGAAGTCCAGGGGCTGGAGCTGAGCACAGCTCGCCCTGGACGAAGACACTAAAACCGGACACAGGAGTCCGAGGCTGTGGGGACTGATATACACCCAGCAGCAGAAACCAGCCGGCAGGGGATTCCAGGTCCTCTGGCCATAGAAGCCCGGAGGCTCAGTCACAAAGAAGGGACCAGCGCCGCCATCCAGGAGCGGAGGCTAACAGAAGGCCCCAAGTCACCAGCCATACGGGTGAGCACCACACGGTATACTCAGGGACGTGGGCTACTTGTTACCGCTGACAGCAAGGTAGCCAGGAAGAGTGCAGATAAACGGGGAGGCCTACAACTCCACCTGGCCAGGGGAACTCCTGCTTGCTCGCAGACTGACCAGGCCCCTTATACTAGCCAGTACTCCCGGGAGGGTCTGCCTTGTACCATCAGTAAAGACCCTAAACTGCACCTCCCGTCTCTGTGATTCCTTGCCGCTCCTGCACCATTAGCACTGGGACCCTCAGACCATCACTCCCATCATCTTCCACATTAGCTGCCCTGAGGCAATACTTCTCCCGTGGGGAGTCATCCCATACTCGGCTGCGCAAACAACATCAGCCTCAGCGGTCTGCAGCGCAGCGGCGGTCCCCACTGACCGCAATCCACGGGTGGCGCAGTCGGACACTTATTACAATACAAATAGACTGCCACTGGTTTGACCACCCTGGGCACGGACCGGGTCACCGCCACACGGAGACTACAACCCCCAGCATTCTACAACAGGCCCGGTTCCTGGTTCCCCTGCACAACACAGGCCCAGGGGGTGCGTCAACTTTGGCGTAGTCGGCAGGATTTCGTGCCCGCAACCACCGGGTACTGCGTGCCTGAAAAAGAGACTTTTATACTTACCTGTGGTGAAGTTTCCCGCCGTCCAGAGTCGTTTCCCGCCATCCGGAGCCGATTCCCGCCATCGGACGCCATCTTGGACTGTTTCCCGCCGTCTTCTGCCTTCTTCCCGCCATCCGCAGCTGCTTCCCGCCTTCGGACGCCATCTTCGGGACGCCGCACGGGAAGAAGAGGGGCGTGGACGCCGAAAGCGCGCGAGATCCGAAGCTCCGCCCCACGCTCTGACGCTGCGCAAGGTCCTGGAAGGGAGGAAGAGCAACGCTGACGTCATCGGAGCGCGACGCCAGGTCCTCAACCCCGACGATCGACTGCGGAGCCGCGGCCTACGGAAGAAGAGCATCGCAAGGTAGGCCACGGTCCACTAGGGGGGAGGAGGATGCCGGACACCGAGGGGAGCTCCACTGCCACAGCCACCGCCAGCGCAACCGCTGCAGCAGTCATGCCATTCACCATGCCCTATATCCCGGGGGCAACCTGGCTACCCCAGTACTCAGGGGAGTCACATACTCTAAATGACTTTAGAGAAAGACTGGATAGCCTCTTCCAGGTGTACCCCCTCACAGAAGAGCAAAAAGTGAGCATCCTGGTGGCCCAATTAATCGGGGCAGCCCAAAGGGAGGTAAAGTCCTGGCCACCTGGGAGGAAGAGGACTGTCAGAGAAATACTAGCCCGGCTGAAAGACACATTTGACACCCGCACCTCAGCCGAAATAAAACTAAGATTTTATGGGTGCAAACAACGGGCACATGAGAGTATAAGAGACTATGCTCTAAACCTACAAGAGGCCCTGAGAGCCATTAAGCAGGCAGACCCTGACAGCGTGGGAAATGAAGATAAGCTGTTGACTGAACAATTTATTGAGGGTCTACTGTGCAATGCCCACCGAACCCAGTTGCGGGCAATGGCCTTACAGGACCCTGACCTGGACTTTGCACAGTTCAAGGACAGAGCCATCCGGGTGCTCCGAGAACCGGCACCAGGTGGCGCTGTGACCCACAGGCGCCCTGCTATCACTTACCACCAGGAGACGGCGCCCTTGTCTGCAGGGCCTGTGGGAGCTGATGCGCAGGCTTTAAACAGTGACCCGGCTACTGACCTGCACCATCAGGTCCAAGAGCTGACTAAAAGCGTTGCCGCGCTAACCAGAACTGTGCAGTCTTTACAGGTCTCTTCTCCAGGAAAGATCCAGCTGGCATCCGGACCGGAGGACGTAACGTGGCGCCGACTGAGGAGGACCCCACCGGCCAGAGGAAGACCCAGCGACAGATACAACGAGGAAGGACGACCCATCTGCCGCCGCTGCAATCAACCCGGACATGTGGCAAGGTACTGTCATTTAAACGGGCACAACCTGGGGTAGAGGGCCAACCCCCAGGCATAAGACCATCAGGCCCATCAAACTGGCGTGATAAATACGTAGGGGGACGTCCAATCTTGCCTGTTGTACTGGATGGCATTCCTATGAGTGCCCTACTAGACACTGGGTCACAGGTGACCACCATCCCGTACGTGCTCTTTAAACAGTACTGGAATGACTCGGACATAACCCGCTACCCAGATGACGACCTGAGTATCATCGCCAGCAATGGTCAGCCCGTGCCGCAGGTGGGATTCAAAGAGGTGACCATTAAGATCGGTAAAGTCGAACTGGCGGCACAAGGACTGATTATAGTGGACATAGACCGTCATGAGAGTCACCCTAGAATAACCTTGGGAACTAATGTGATTGAAAATTGTCTTGCAGAGGTGATTCTCATTTTACAGCAGGTTGCCAAGAACGCCAGTTCCGGCCAGCAGCGTGTGCTCCAAAAAGAGATCCGGGCACTGATGAAGCGGCAACAGGTGGAACTATCTGGTGGTGAAATAGGTAGCGTGAGAATGTGTGACCCGTTCCCTATTGCCATGCCCCCAAAAAGTGAGATGATGATTTGGTGCCGGGCAGCTATTGGTCTAAGAGGTAGAGACTACCAAGCAATGGTAGAACCCGTCTACTCAGACAGTAGGCCCACCATTTTGACAGCACGGGGGGTGGTCGATGTACGCCATGGGAGGGTGCCCGTTCGCATCATAAATATCGGGGAGAGAGAAGTACACCTGCCCCGGTATGCCACGCTAGCCAAATTGTTCACCATAAACCAGAATTCTGTACAGGCCGTGGAACCCTTGCCTCCATCTCAACCAGAGGAAGGTAACGGCTCTAAGAAACCAATGGAGGACTGGTGTCAGCAACTGCATTTGGGTACTGACTCCACTCCCTCACACCAGAAACAGGGAGTCTATCGGGTGGTTCGAGAGTACGAGAGAGTGTTTAGTAAACACCCGCTAGACTTCGGGCGAGTAAAGGGGGTAGAACACCACATCCCCACGGGAGACCATCCTCCCATAAAGGAAAGATACCGACCCGTACCCCCTGCACACTACCAACACGCCAAGGGGATGCTTAGAGACATGAAGGAGGCTGGGGTAATCAGGGACAGCTGTAGCCCCTGGGCAGCTCCACTAGTCTTAGTGAAAAAGAAAGACAACACCTTGAGAATGTGTGTAGACTACAGGAAGGTCAACCGTATCACACACAAAAATGCGTACCCGTTACCAAGGATAGAAGAGTCCTTAGCTGCATTAAAATCTGCTAACTTCTTCTCTACTTTGGATCTCACTAGCGGGTACTGGCAGGTTCCTGTAGCAGAGGCAGACCGGGAGAAGACCGCATTCACCACCCCGATGGGTCTCAGTGAATTTAACTGTATGCCGTTCGGGCTCTGCAACGCACCAGGAACCTTCCAACGGTTGATGGAATGCTGTCTAGGACACCGGAACTTCGAGACGGTCCTGTTATACCTGGACGATGTCATCGTCTATTCCAAGACCTACGAGGACCACCTGAAACACCTGGCAGAAGTGTTTGAAGCTCTGGCAAACTACGGCCTAAAGGTGAAACCCTCCAAGTGTCACCTCCTGAAACCAAAGGTGCAGTACCTGGGGCACGTGGTGAGTGCTGACGGAGTGGCTCCCGACCCTGATAAGATCACCGTAATTAAGGACTGGCCAAGACCCTCCAGCATAAAGGAAGTGCGGCAGTTCCTCGGGTTGGTAGGCTACTACCGAAGATTCATTCCCGGTTTCACCAAAATGGCAGCCCCTATGCCGGACCTCCTGATAGGTCAATCTCGGAAAGCCAAAAACCAGAAGCCGCCCTTCAGGTGGGAAAAGCTGGAAGAGGAGTCCTTTTGCCAGCTGAAGATGGCCCTCACGGGGGATGAAATCCTGGCATATCCAGACTACAGCCAGCCCTTTATCCTCCACACGGACGCAAGCAACATCGGGCTAGGAGCCGTACTGTCCCAGATCCAGCAAGGGAAAGAACGGGTAATCGCTTATGCCAGCCGAAAGCTACGGCCCACGGAGAGGAACCCTGAGAATTATAGCTCATTCAAGCTGGAGTTCCTGGCAGTAGTGTGGGCAGTGACTGAACGTTTCAAGCATTACCTTGCCTCCTTTAAATTCACCGTGTACACGGATAACAACCCGTTGACACACCTGGACACTGCAAGGCTCGGTGCCCTGGAACAGAGATGGATGGCCCGCCTGTCCAACTTTGAATTCACCATCAAATACCGGGCAGGACGATCAAATGCCAACGCGGATGCCCTGTCTAGAATGCCGAACTTACCGGACGTAGGGGAAGATCCAGAAGATCTGGAAGAAGTTGAGCTCCCTGCGTTCCACCGTCATGGGATTACCCTGTATTCCCACCGTGTGAAGGACAGGCGCTCCGTGACGTTCAATCCCTTGCCCCACTACAACTGGGCGGAGACGCAAGACAGTGATCCCGCAGTCCATTTGGTGAAGGAAATCCTGACCCAGGCCGATGCCCGTCTTGACCCAGATGCTCCGGAGGAGACCAAGCAACTGTGGAAGGAGAAAAGTAAGTGTAGCACCCTGAGGACTCGGATGCTACAGGGGTATTGCACCTCGACCCAGAGGTGTGGTATTCCACTCCCGGGTAAGGATGGAGTGTGGGACTGAGCTCAGTAGGCTGCATGCACTACATACATCTCATTTCCGGGGGACAGAACTACGGTACTCCCACCAAGTATATGTGCAGGTACGACAGCGTCTGTCCCTGGCTGGAGTGGGAGGGGGGTGGAACATCCCAGTAGTGTAGGGGCAGATAGGGGGAGTACTCTGGGTAAAGCTAGGAGCTCATTGGGTGCTGGTCACCTGGGCTCACACATAGAGGGAGTATATATGGTGGGCACCATCTTAGGACAGAGAGAGGAGAGCTGAGGGAGTCTTTGGGAAGAGTTCAGCCAGGAGGGCTGACAGGGAGCTGTGGCTCCGGCTGGGCCCAGCTCCAGAGCCAGGCCTGCAGAGAGAGAGAGAGGAGTAAGAAGGACCCAGAGAGAAAGACAGAAGGAACCCCAAGAACCCAGAATCAGACCAGAAAGGGTGAAGGGTTGGCGGACACGGGTACCGGAACCCGAACTGGTGGAGGCCACTTATCCTCAGCCAGGAACCGGAGGTCGTGGTCAAGATTTGCCACGACCCTCACCAAATCCACCAGAAAGGCACACCAAGCATAGGGTCAGGGAACCCAGAGGAGGTTTGACCACCAAGAGACCCGAGGGAGCCGGCCAAAGGTGGATCCCTGGTGGGAACGGCCAGAGACAGAGAGAGAGCAGGGAGCTCAGGACCACGCTCCGGAACTGCCTGGGGGTTAGCCGAGTCCAGGACCTGGTGGACGCAGCACGGCTCGGGTGGTCACTCAAGGCCAGAGTGACTGAGAGAACACCCGTGAGTAAAAACCCTGAAACTGCATCTCCTGACTCTGACTCTTCTTACTGCACCGTCACAACCCCCATCATCTTCACCTGCTGCCCTGAGGCCATACCCCTCCCGTTGGGGGTTATAACATCATCACTGCACCCATACCACCGGCCTCAGCGGACTGTTCTGCAGCGGCGGCTGCAAAGCCGCACTCAATGGGTGGCGTAGTCGACATCCAAGTTAACATCTACTGCCATAGACTGCCACTTAGTTTGACACCCTGGGCACGGACCGGGTCACCGCCACGAGACTACAACCCTCAACAGATCCGGCTCCGGGTAAGCTCCCGCGTGCGCAATGCAGCGCGACACCGGCCCAGGGGCGCGTCAACTTTTGGCGTAGTCGGCAGGATAACGTGCCCGCAACCACCGGGTACTGCGTGCCTGAAGAAAAGTTTATATGTACCGTAAAAAGGAGTCTCCCGCCAAATCCGGAGGGTCCCCGCCATCGGACGCGATCACGGGTCGTTTCCCGCCGGTTGCCCGCCATCTGCAGCTTTTTCCCGCCATCCACGGAGTTTCCCGCCACTGGGAGGCGATTCCCGCCATCTTGGACAGTTTCCCGCCCTGGCAGAGCGGACGCCATTATGGGCGTGCCAGAGGGTGGCAAGAGGCCACCTCCCATCGTGGGCCAGGACCAAGAATGGCGCCAAAAACGAAGACCGCCCCCACCAGCAGAGACTGCAATGATTGAGATGTCCATCAGCGTGGGGGGTCTGCCCCTGGAACTGACAATCACCAAGTTGCCCCAGGACCGCCCTCAATGGGGGCGGATACAGAACAAAAGAGGGAAGATGGGTGCAGCCTGGAGGAGTCTGGAGGAGCCGTACCCGGAGATGGAGGGAGAGGCAGGCAGCACTGACCCTGTGGTCAGGAGCCTGATGCAAGCAACCACCCCACAAGACCTGGTGGAGATCCTGCCACAGCTCCCCCGAGACCGGGAGCGTGCACAGACCGCGCTGGAGGGCCTCGCACGGAGGATGGCCCAGGTGCAGCGAGAAACGCTGACGGAGTGGAGCAGGGAGATGGCCCAGCAGGCTGGAACCCGCCAGCGAAGCACACCACCCGCAACGAGGAGCACGCCTGCCCCTGAAGAGGATGCAGAAGGGACGGAGGCCGGAGACGACGCCGCAGAGGGAGCTGAAGAGACGGAGGCAAGTAAAGGGGACGTTACTACCCCGAGCCCAGCCACCGTAAGCCTACCCCCGCTCCCCGTCGCAGAGCCCGAAATCCCACCGATTGTGCCCGTTGCCGCACCGCTACCGCTCCAGACTAGGCCCCAAGCAGGAGCCGCGACCACGCCCCCTGTGACGTCACGCGCCTCAACCCTGAGCGCGGCCAAGCAGGAGACGCCACCGGCCTGGTCGCAAGGCCGAGTGCCCCCGGGCGCCGCAGTACCAACAGCGCCCTCTACCTCCACTGAGCCACCGGCCTGGTCGCAAGGTCAAGTACCTCCGGGCGCCGCCGTCTTCACAGTGCCCTTTACCTTCAGGGTACCCCAAGCCTGGTCGCAAGGCCTAGTGATCCCGGGCGCCGCTGCCACCACCGCGCCCTCAACTTCCACTGTGCCGCACCTGGGTGAGGACTTGTTTGCCCAGCACATTTGCCCGGATGGGCAGCCCTTTGTGTGGCCACCGGAGTACCACCATCCCCGACTCCGGAAAGAAAGACCCCTGGATGAGCCCCTGATCCCGGCTCCGGCGCCCGTCAAGACGACCCCGCTCTCGTTAGAGGAGGCGCAGTTTGAGTGGGACCCCGCAGGAGGAGACCTCATCGGGTTCACTCAGGAGACCCGGGCGGCCGCAACTGAGCGTGCGGAGTGCTGTCGCCAGCAGTTGGAAGTCTTTGAGCGAGAACGGAGAGAGAGACGGGTCCGCGAGGAGCGGCTGCAAGTAAAGAGTGCAGAACAAAAGAGCCGGACCCGAAGGAACCCCCGTGCAGCCCACGGTCCCCGTGCCACCGGGACTGTAATTAAATTCCAACTGCAGCACGGTTGGGGCTTCATCAGAGATCATCACACCCCCGGCGACGTCTTCGTGACCAGAAGAGATGTCGAGTCCCACCTACCGGAGGGACACAGAGGTCGTGACCTTTACCTGGGTGATGAGGTCACCTTTACCCGGCACCAATGTGCCAAAGGACCCTATGCCCTTCATGTACACCGACTGACAGAGGAAGAGCTGAGGTGTCAGGAGGAGCAAGAGGACCCGGACGGGTCTGAAGGGTACACGGAGGAAGTATTAGGAGGACGCCGCTACTAAAGTACGGTAAATGGAACTGTAAAATAGTTACCCGTCAGGGTACAGGAACTGTTACCATTATAGTCCCCGTTGGGACCAGCAAATTAAACTGTTACCCATATGTCCCTTAATCCCACTGGCCGAGGACTGAGAGCCAGGGGCGGAACTACCGCCCGTGCAGCCGGTTCATTGAACGGGGGCCCCGAGGGAGAGGGGGCCCCTCCAGCAGGGCCTCCATCAGGGCATGACTGCCCTGACTCCAGTATGGGGCCCAGCCGGTAGGGGCCCCCCTCTTGTGCGTCTCTCTCCTCATGGGGCCCCCGGCCCCATGCTAAGAGCCGGGTCCGGGACATCTCAGCGCTGCGCTGCTGCGGCAGCGCTTTCATGATTCCCCTGACTTCCGGTCATGTGACGGCGCCGTCACATGACCGGAAGTCAGGAGAACCTGGTGTCAGCGATTTGGACGAGCGCCAGGATTCTGCAGGGATCGCATGGGGGTAAGTATAGCAAGTTTTATTTTTTTTTAAATACAATTTACTAGGAGTGGGGGGAATGGGAGATGCACATGTGGTGGAGGGGGATGAGAGATGCACATGGTGGGGATGAGAGAGGGGCACATGTGGGGGATGAGAGAGGGGCACATGGGGGGGATGAGAGAGGGGCACATGTGGTGGAGGGGGATGAAAGAGGGGCACATGTGGTGGAGGGGGATGAGAGAGGTGCACATGTGGTGGCGGGGAATGAGAGAGGTGCACATGTGGTGGAGGGGGATGAAAGAGGTGCACATGTGGTGGCGGGGGATGAGAGAGGTGCACATGTGGTGGCGGGGGATGAGAGAGGGGCACATGTGGTGGAGGGGGATGAAAGAGGTGCACATGTGGTGGAGGGGGATGAGAGAGGTGCACATGTGGGGGAGGGGAATGGGAGATGCACATGTGGTGGCGGGGGATGAGAGAGGTGCACATGTGGGGGAGGGGAATGAGAGAGGTGCACATGTGGGGGAGGGGAATGAGAGAGGTGCACATGTGGGGGAGGGGAATGAGAGAGGTGCACATGTGGGGGAGGGGAATGAGAGAGGTGCACATGTGGGGGAGGGGAATGAGAGAGGGGCACATGTGGGGGGGGGATGAGAGAGGGGCACATGTGGGGGAGGGGGATGAGAGAGGGACACATGTGGGGGAGGGGGATGAGAGAGGTGCACATGTGGGGGAGGGGGATGAGAGAGGTGCACATGTGGGGGAGGGGGATGAGAGAGGTGCACATGTGGGGGAGGGGGATGAGAGAGGTGCACATGTGGGGGAGGGGGATGAGAGAGGTGCACATGTGGGGGAGGGGGATGAGAGAGGTGCACATGTGGGGGAGGGGGATGAGAGAGGTGCACATGGGGGGGAGGGGGATGAGAGAGGTGCACATGTGGGGGAGGGGAATGAGAGAGGGGCACATGTGGGGGGGGGGTGAGAGAGGGGCACATGTGGGGGAGGGGGATGAGAGAGGTGCACATGTGGGGGAGGGGGATGAGAGAGGTGCACATGTGGGGGAGGGGGATGAGAGAGGTGCACATGTGGGGGAGGGGGATGAGAGAGGTGCACATGTGGGGGAGGGGGATGAGAGAGGTGCACATGTGGGGGAGGGGGATGAGAGAGGTGCACATGTGGGGGAGGGGGATGAGAGAGGTGCACATGTGGGGGAGGGGGATGAGAGAGGTGCACATGTGGGGGAGGGGGATGAGAGAGGTGCACATGTGGGGGAGGGGGATGAGAGAGGTGCACATGTGGGGAGGGGGATGAGAAATGTGCACATGAAGGGGTGAGTGCTGCACATGGGGGGATGAGAGCTGCACATGGGGGAATTGGGAGAAAATGAGCTGCACATGGGGGAATTGGGAGAAAATGAGCTGCACATGGGGGAATTGGGAGAAAATGAGCTGCACATGGGGGAATTGGGAGTAGGGGGATAACGAGCTGCACATAATGAATGTGGGGTGGGGGACAGTAAATGATAAATGATGATGGGGTGGGGAGAGCACGGACATGATATAATGAATTGCGGCAGGGGGTGCATGTAAATAATGAATGCGGGTAGCAGGAAGTATAGAGTAGGGGGCGTTGCGGATGCAGGAGTGTAACTGGTAACAAATTGGCGGAAAGAGTAGAGGTTCTAATTAAATTATATATTAAGTGCCTATTTAAAGTTAATGGGGGCACCGTGGTGGATTACAATTTATATTTGGAATGGTAGGTTGCATAATAACTAACCATATATTGATGGTGGATGCACGTCTGTATTCAGCTGCGTAATGTAGAAGTTGGGGAATGTGCTCTAGATAACTGTGTTACTTTATGCAGAGACGAGTCCTGGCTGGAAGACGTGATGGCGGTCTGTGCTGGATGAAGGAGAAAAGCGTAGCTGAAGGACTTCACCTAGAGACGTCACCAGTGAGTCAGTGTATTACATGTACACTTACACTATATACTATGTACCGGGCTCCTGTGTATAATGTCACTGGTGATCCCTGTATTACCTGTAGACTATATACAGAGCTCCTGTGTATAATGTCACTGGTGATCACTGTATTACCTGTACACTGACACTATATACAGAGCTCCTGTGTATAATGTCACTGGTGATCACTGTATTACCTGTACACTATACACTATATACAGAGCTCCTGTGTATAATGTCACTGGTGATCGCTGTATTACCTGTACACTATATACAGAGCTCCTGTGTATAATGTCACTGGTGATCACTGTATTACCTGTACACTGACACTATATACAGAGCTCCTGTGTATAATGTCATTGGTGATCACTGTATTACCTGTACACTGACACTATATACAGAGCTCCTGTGTATAATGTCACTGGTGATCACTGTATTACATGTACACTTACACTATATACTATGTACCGGGCTCCTGTGTATAATGTCACTGGTGATCACTAGATTACCTGGACACTTACATTATACATACCATGTATAGAGCTCCCGTGTATAATGACACTTATGGTAATATTAGTAATGTGGTGGTAATATTAGTAATGTGGTGGTAATATGTGGTCTGGTCATGGTGTGGCAGTTTTTCCCCCTTCTGTGTGGTATTATTCGGTCACTATGTTGTGGTAATATGTGGTCTGGTCATGGTGTGGCGGTATTCCCTGTATGTGGTATTATTGGTCATTTTAAAAAAAAAAATGTATATGACACATTCCCTTAGAGAAAACTAAATAAAAATATATCTAAAAAGAGTATTGGATATTTTAAGAAAATTTTAATAGGTTAGAGTAGGGCCCGGCCAGAAGAGTCTACCTTATCGTGGTGGCGGCTTTAAAAATCTTTTGGCCAAAACAAAAGCTGATGGCTATGCATGTGGCACCGTCACATGGCCGAACGTCAGGAGAACAAGGTGGCAGCGACGTGGACGAGCGCCAGGATTCTGCAGGGATCGCATGGGGGTAAGTATAACAAGTTTTATTTGTTTTAAATACAATTAATTAACTAGGAGTGGGGGGGTGAGAGATGCACACGGGGGGGGGGGTGAGAGATGCACATGGGGGGGTGAGAGATGCACACGGGAGGGGTGAGAGATGCACACGGGGGGGTGAGAGATGCACATGGGGGGGTGAGAGGTGCACATGGGGGGGATGAGAGATGCACGGGGGGGTGAGCTGCACATGGGGGGGTTATGTTTACATAACTTTGTTGCCTTATGAAGCGCAGGGGGGGCCCCCAAAAATTTCTTGCACAGGGGCCCACTACAGTCTGTGTCCGCCCCTGCTGAGAGCGGTCATTCTTTCCTAATCCCACTGGCCGAGGACTGAGAGCGGCCACCTCCCCTTGTATATAGTTGCGCTTTCTAAGGCGCCCCCTACTGGTTTTATAAGGAACTGTGTTTTTTCCAGAAGAGACTGTTGCACTTTACCCGGTCACAAGTTGCACCGTGGCCGGAGGAACAAGAATGTTTATAATGAAAAGTTTTATATGAAGAGTTTTATGCTGCTGATAATATATATAGTGTTTTATATGTTTATGATGTTTTGAAAAAAAAAATTGTATGTTTTTGGATATTTTATTCTTTTACAGCCCGAGGACGTGCTGTGATTTACCAGGGGGGAATGTAGCACCCTGAGGACTCGGCTGCTACAGGGGTATTGCACCTCGACCCAGAGGTGTGGTATTCCACTCCCGGGTAAGGATGGAGTGTGGGACTGAGCTCAGTAGGCTGCATGCACTACATACATCCCATTTCCGGGGGACAGAACTACGGTACTCCCACCAAGTATATGTGCAGGTACGACAGCGTCTGTCCCTGGCTGGAGTGGGAGGGGGGTGGAACATCCCAGTAGTGTAGGGGCAGATAGGGGGAGTACTCTGGGTAAAGCTAGGAGCTCATTGGGTGCTGGTCACCTGGGCTCACACATAGAGGGAGTATATATGGTGGGCACCATCTTAGGACAGAGAGAGGAGAGCTGAGGGAGTCTTTGGGAAGAGCTCAGCCAGGAGGGCTGACAGGGAGCTGTGGCTCCGGCTGGGCCCAGCTCCAGAGCCAGGCCTGCAGAGAGAGAAAGAGGAGTAAGAAGGACCCAGAGAGAAAGACAGAAGGAACCCCAAGAACCCAGAATCAGACCAGAAAGGGTGAAGGGTTGGCGGACACGGGTACCGGAACCCAAACTGGTGGAGGCCACTTATCCTCAGCCAGGAACCGGAGGTCGTGGTCAAGATTTGCCACGACCCTCACCAAATCCACCAGAAAGGCACACCAAGCATAGGGTCAGGGAACCCAGAGGAGGTTTGACCACCAAGAGACCCGAGGGAGCCGGCCAAAGGTGGATCCCTGGTGGGAACGGCCAGAGACAGAGAGAGAGCAGGGAGCTCAGGACCACGCTCCGGAACTGCCTGGGGGTTAGCCGAGTCCAGGATCTGGTGGACGCAGCACGGCTCGGGTGGTCACTCAAGGCCAGAGTGACTAAGAGAACACCCGTGAGTAAAAACCCTGAAACTGCATCTCCTGACTCTGACTCTTCTTACTGCACCGTCACAACCCCCATCATCTTCACCTGCTGCCCTGAGGCCATACCCCTCCCGTTGGGGGTTATAACATCATCGCTGCACCCATACCACCGGCCTCAGCGGACTGTTCTGCAGCGGCGGCTGCAAAGCCGCACTCAACGGGTGGCGTAGTCGACATCCAAGTTAACATCTACTGCCATAGACTGCCACTTACTTTGACACCCTGGGCACGGACCGGGTCACCGCCACGAGACTACAACCCTCAACAGATCCGGCTCCGGGTAAGCTCCCGCGTGCGCAATGCAGCGCGACACCGGCCCAGGGGCGCGTCATAAGCTGTTCCTCTACAGGGAGAAGCTGTGCCGGAGAATGGTTAACTCTCGAACGCATGAGTTGACCTGGCAGGTAGTGGTCCCAAGACGAGACGCGGCTATGGTTCTGGAGGCATACCACAACGGAGCAGGGCATTTCGGATGGAAGAAGCTGGAGTTCTTGTTGCGTGAACGGTTCGACTGGGTAGGCATGAGAGGAGCCATCGAGAGGTGGTGCAGAGACTGTGGCCCGTGCCACCTGAGAAGAAAGGACCGTGCTAGCCAGAAGACTCCCTTGCAGCCCATCATCACCAGACAGCCACTGGAACTGGTAGCCCTGGACCATGTGAAACTGGCTCCAAGCAGATCTGGGTATGTCTACGCCCTCACAATCGTAGATCATTACTCCCGGTTCCTGATGGTAGTCCCGGTCAAGGACTTAACGGCTCAAACAGTAGCTAGAGCCTTCCAGCAGCACTTCTGCCGTCCACACGGGTACCCGGACCAAGTGTTGACAGACCAAGGACCAGCCTTCGAAGCGGAGGTCTACCAGGAGTTCTGCAACCTGTATGGCTGCAAGAAGATAAGAACAACGCCCTATCACCCTCAAACCAATGGACTCTGCGAGAAGATGAACCAGGTGGTGATAGATCTGCTAAAAACATTGCCCCTGGAAGAACGCAGTCTGTGGCCTGAGAAACTGCCCGATCTGGTGGACCTGTATAACCACATCCCTGTAGGTCCCACCAACTGTACCCCGGCTTACCTAATGAGAGCAAGACCTGGTAAGCTGTCTATTGACCTGGATATGGGAGTCCTGACGCCTGAGGACACCTCGCCAGAGGCAGACTGGGATACAGAACGGCAGCAGCAGTATCGGAAAGTACAGGAGAGCGTCGAGCGAAGTCTGTCTCAAGCTAGAGAAAGGCAAGAGAAGGCTTATAACCAGTATGCTCCCGCTATTCCCCTGGTACCTGGAGAGCAGGTCTTGAAGAGGAAGAGGCGGCTCCACAAGTTGGACGACCAGTGGGAGAAGGACCCGTACACCGTACTGCCATCAAGCCATGAGAACCCAAAAATCTGCGTAATCAGTAAGGATGGAGGAGAAACCACAGCCATTGTCTCCAGAGACCACCTGAAGAAGTGTCCCGAGCAGCTGCAAAGCCCTGAAGAAGATCAAGAAAACCCTCAACCCGCAGAGGAAAGGGAAGAAATGATCAGTACCGTACTCGGAGACTTCCCCCGGTCTTGGACACAAGTAAACGGCGCTGTCGTAGTACCCGTCCTCACCTTTCTCCAGCCAGCCCCGCAAGTGCCTACAGAGGAACCGGTGGAGCTGGAAGAGCAGCCGGCCCAAGGGGCAGAAGAGTCCACACCAGCAGTACAGGAGGATCAACCCTCTGCTAGCAGTGAGCCTGCTGTGTCCCCAGTGAGCCAAAGAGTGCGCAGAAAGCTGCCCAGCTTGCCCATAACACCTCCTACACCCTGTAGTGCAGAACCAGTTAGTGAGCTCCGTAGGTCCACTAGAGTCACTAGAGGTCAGATGCCCGCTCGCTGGAGAATCTAAACCAATGCACTGTAAAGTTGACTGTTTATTGAAAAATGTTTATGGTTTATGTTTGTTGCCTGTTACTAATTATGTTTCTCAGTTACCCTGCAGATTTATTTGGACTAACAGGTTATGGACACTGGATAACCGGAACAGTTTTGTAGATAGTTGCACCTTGGTGCCTCTTGCGAAAACGGTCGCAGAAGAGAAAACCTGTCTGGCGTGGCCTCCTTGCGGCCCAAAGTAGTTAGTATACCCTTGCAGCCACGCCCAAGGACAACGCAAGGGGTTTGCTTTGGACAGGTCCCCTATTCTGTGCCAAGACTTCGCCTTGTTGGGTGACATGGACACCCCCTTTGTTTCATAAACTTCACCTTGGGTGATATGGACACCCGGTCACGGAAACGCCGTGACCTCTACAGACTAAAGCTTCTTGTAAATATGTTGTCTTATTATTGTTATACCTTGTATTTATGTTTCTTTAAAAATGTGTTTAGTCCTGGAGTACTAAAATTTACTAGGGGGGAATGTGACACCCCAGGGGTCTGGTTGCCACAGTAATAGAGATATTATGTCTGAGAGCAAGTGGGAGGTTTCTCTGGTCAGGATTCCTAAACATGCAACACGGTCCGCCCAGACCTGGGAGGGGAGGAATCTGCCCTTTTAAACTGGGTCTGGGGCGGGATTAGAGTAGTCAGAGTGAAGCTGCAGACAGAGTCAGAGTCTGGAGAGGGAAAGTGAGATCAGGAGCTCTGGAGAAGCAGTAGCTGAAGTCCAGGGGCTGGAGCTGAGCACAGCTCGCCCTGGACGAAGACACTAAAACCGGACACAGGAGTCCGAGGCTGTGGGGACTGATATACACCCAGCAGCAGAAACCAGCCAGCAGGGGATTCCAGGTCCTCTGGCCATAGAAGCCCGGAGGCTCAGTCACAAAGAAGGGACCAGCGCCGCCATCCAGGAGCGGAGGCTAACAGAAGGCCCCAAGTCACCAGCCATACGGGTGAGCACCACACGGTATACTCAGGGACGTGGGCTACTTGTAACCGCTGACAGCAAGGTAGCCAGGAAGAGTGCAGATAAACGGGGAGGCCTACAACTCCACCTGGCCAGGGGAACTCCTGCTTGCTCGCAGACTGACCAGGCCCCTTATACTAGCCAGTACTCCCGGGAGGGTCTGCCTTGTACCATCAGTAAAGACCCTAAACTGCACCTCCCGTCTCTGTGATTCCTTGCCGCTCCTGCACCATTAGCACTGGGACCCTCAGACCATCACTCCCATCATCTTCCACATTAGCTGCCCTGAGGCATTCTTCTCCCGTGGGGAGTCATCCCATACTCGGCTGCGCAAACAACATCAGCCTCAGCGGTCTGCAGCGCAGCGGCGGTCCCCACTGACCGCAATCCACGGGTGGCGTAGTCGGACACTTATTACAATACAAATAGACTGCCACTGGTTTGACCACCCTGGGCACGGACCGGGTCACCGCCACACGGAGACTACAACCCCCAGCATTCTACAACAGGCCCGGTTCCGGGTTCCCCTGCACAACACAGGCCCAGGGGGTGCGTCATATATATATATATATATATTACACTACCGTTCAAAAGTTTGGGGGTCACCCCCACAATTTTGTGTTTTCTATAATAACTCATACGTTTATTTATCAAATGAGTTGCATAATGAATAGAAAATATTGTCCAGACATTGACAAGGTTAGAAATAATAATTTTTATTTGAAAGAATAATTTTCTCCTTCAAACTTTGCTTTTGTCAAAGAATGCTCCCTTTGCAGCAATTACAGCATTGCAGACCTGGCATTCTAGCTGTTAATTTGCTGAGGTAATCTTGAGAAATTTCCCCCCATGCTTCCTGAAGCCCCTCCCACAAGTTGGATTGGCTTGATGGGCACTTTTTGCGCACCATACGGTCAAGCTGCTCCCACAACACCTCAATGGGGTTGAGATCTGGTGACTGCGCTGGCCACTCCATTACAGATAGAAGACCAGCTGCCTGCTTCTTCCCTAAATAGGTCATGCATAATTTGGAGGTGTGCTGTTATAGGAAGAAATTGGCTCCAATCAAGCGCTGTCCACAGGGTATGGCATGGCGTTGCAAAATGGAGTGATAGCCTTCCTTATTCAAAATCCCATTTACCTTGTACAAATCTCCCACTTTACCAGCACCAAAGCAGCCCCAGACAAACACATTACCTCCACCAGGCTTGACAGATGGCGTCAGGCACTCTTCCAGAATCTTTTCAGTTGTTCTGCATCTCACAAATGTTCTTTTGTGTGATCCAAACACCTCAAACTTTGATGCGTCTGTCCATAAAACTTTTTTCCAATCTTCCTCTGTCCAATGTCTGTGTTCTTTTGCCCATATTAATCTTTTCCTTTTATTAGTCAGTCTCAGATATGGCTTTTTCTTTGCCACTTTGCCCTGAAGGCCAGTATCCTCTTACATGCCAAGAGTGTGCAAAGCAGTCATCAAAGCAAAAGGTGGCTACTTTGAAGAACCTAGAATATAAGACATATTTTCAGTTGTTTCACACTTTTTTGTTAAGTATATAATTCCACATGTGTTAATTCATCGTTTTGATGCCTTCAGTGTGAATGTACAATTTTCAAAGTCATGAAAATACAGAAAAATCTTTAAATGAGAAGGTGTGTCCAAACTTTTGGTCTGTACTGTATATGTCCAGGAAGACATGCACATTTTCTCTTAATTTTTTCTTTTTCCTTTAAAAATGTATTCTTTTGATCTAAAGTAATGGACGGTATAGAGCCTGATGTTTTTTCATATACTGCTGAGGAAGAAGAACGGATCCTAGGTGCGCTGAAGGATGATGGGACTTTTTTAAGTACACCTTCCCTAGTGGATCTTAAACGTAAATATGAAAGTGATTCTAAAAGGATGATTATTCTACAACTGCATTTGGTTACTTTGGGACAGTATTATAAAGCTCGGAAAATACCACGGGGTTTACGTTCAAATATAAGACCCAATCTTTTTGGAAATAATGTGACTTTTTGCTCCCGTTTTTGTCAAATCTCCAATAGATATGCCTTGGATATAATTTTGTTGAATATTGACTTTTTACAACAGGAAATATTGAAAATGACAACTTACATTGTGGATACTGAGGAAAAATTGAAATCATTGCTCAAAATTGAGGAATGGGATTCCTTCAAGGATTTAATAATGACTAAGGTGCAGGGTTTGCGCATGGAATTTGAGGATGTAAAACGTCGTAAATGGCATCGAGATATGGAGGATTATCAAACTGGTCACATTTATAACTGGCAGAAGGGTGGATCTAATTCATCATGGAGTAAAAGAGGTTATTTAAGGACTGATAAAAGGCCTAACAAGCATGATATAAAAGGACATTTACAATTGTGTGATAATTTCTCCTTTAGACCTAGATCGGGAGCAACAGAGAGGATCCAACGGAAAAGAAGAGGGGGCAAACGGCACCGAAGACAACAGAAAAAAACAGGACAAAATCAAACCACGGCAGCAGAGACAAGTGATGACACGGAAAAAAGAAATGAACTCGTGGTAAATATCTCTAAAAAAAATTTGACCATATCACAGATGACTGTCTTGAATAAGGGTTTGTCATTTAGTATGAGCAAACATGTGGACTGGTTTCAGCTGGAGCTAGATCTCCAGAGATTTTTTTAGAAATGTCAAATTGAGAAATTGGTTTTCTGGTAGTGTGATTGTCCCTAAATGTATAACTAGTGAACTTAGTCTACAACAGGTTCAGGTGGCCAAAAGGGGTACCTTTACGCCACCTGTGAATCCTCCGGTAATTAATGCATTTATGGAAGCGGTACAGAGGGATGTGAAAGCATTGGGAGGGAACTCAAATAAAAGACTGAAATCTCCAAATTTGAGTACAGAGGAGATACGGGCTTTGCAGGACCATGTCCATGACAGCGACATCATTATAAAACCTGCCGATAAAGGTGGGGCTGTCGTCGTCATGGACAGGGTCATGTATATTGAAGAAATTAGAAGACAGTTGAGTGACAGTGAAGTTTATGTCAAGTTGGAAAAGGATCCAAAATTTCTATTTTTAAATTATTTGAAAGTTATTTTGGATGGGGATTTGGAAAATAATATAATTGATAAAGATCTTTGATTATTTATACAGTATGTGGAGAATCCTACCACCCCTGTGATATATGTACTTCCTAAAATACATAAAAATCTTAATCATCCCCCGGGACGACCCATAGTCTCCGGGATAAATTCATTAACGAGTAAAATTGGAATTTATCTTGATAGAACATTAAATCCATTGGCGAAAAATACTAAATCCTTTGTGAGAGATACCATGGATTTTTTATTAAAAATACAGGAAGTTGAATTAAAAAGTGAGGTCATTTTGGCCTCATTTGATGTGGTATCTCTATACACCTCCATTGATAATGGTAGGGGGGTGGAGGCGATTGAACGGAGACTGTCTTATACGGATCTTAGTGAAAATAATAGGAAATTTATTATTGAATTATTAGAGTCCATATTATATCATAATTATTTCCTATTTGGTGATGAATATTTCCTCCAGAAATGTGGAACCGTGATGGGGGCCAATATGGCCCCTGCTTCTGCAAATATTGTTATGGCTACATTGGAGGAGAACTTTGTCTATGTGTCCTACCACTTTAGACATGTCATGGCGTGGTGGCGATACATAGATGACGTCTTCCTCCTCTGGACAGGTACACAAGGGGAACTGGAGGATTTTTATGGATATTTGAATCAGGTCGATAGGACTGTCAAATTTACATTGGTGAGTTCATGTAAATCTATTCAGTTTTTGGATGTTTTTATCACACAGGAAAATGGAAAATTATTGACCTCCCTCTTCATTAAACCGACGGATCGAAATGATTTCCTGAGGTATAACAGTCACCACCCAAAACGCATGATAGAATCATTACCTTTTAGCCAATATTTAAGAATTAAAAGAATAAAGAGTAGTGAGGAGGGCCTGTATAAGAGTGCACAGAAACTTACGAAAAAACTTAGGTCAAGAGGTTACCCTCAGAGACTGTTAAATAAACAGGAAAAAAAAGTCAGTGGATTAAATAGGGATATTATTCTGAATAAAATGACCAAAAATAATAAGGATGATAGAATACCTATGGTATCGACATATGGTGAAGAGAGTGAACAGGTGGCAAATATAGACAGGAGTCATTGGAAAATGTTAAATAGATGTTTCCCGGATGTGCCAGAATTTAAAAATCCCCCTCTTTTTTCTTATAGAAGAAATAAAAATATTAAAGATGTACTAGTACATTCAGATATTGGCCCCTCTAAAACTGTGACTCAGACATTCATTAAGGGTAGAGGTAGAAAGGGTTGTTATCCATGTCTTTCATGTGTCAACTGCCCGTTTATGTTAAAAGGTGATCGGTTTCTTCATCCAAAAACTCAAAAAGTATACAACATAAAAATTTTTTTTACATGTGATTCTGACTATATAATATATCTGTTAGAGTGCCCCTGCTCACTTTGGTATATAGGAGAAACTACCTGCAATTTTAAAACTCGCATAAATAATCATAGACATTCCATTAGAAAAAAGAGGATGGACTTACCTGTATCAAAGCATTTTGTGGAGGCGGGACATACTGTGATACAATTAAGATTTAGAATTATAGATGCGGTCCCTTTACAAAGACGGGGTGGAGATAGAATACGATTATTAAAAAGAAAGGAACTTGAGTGGATCCATAACTTGAATACGTTGAAGCCAAATGGACTCAATGCTGAATTTAATACGGCAGGTATCACCTGAGGAGTATGTTCAGACATCAGCAGTGTATGAAATTTGGGGTATTTTAAATATAATTGGATTTTTATATTTTAATATATTTATATATGGATATTTTTGGTTTCTTGCAGATAAATCACTCTCACTATGATATTTTGTGGAGTCGACGCGACCTGCTGCAACATGCGTATAAAGAAAGGGAGACTTCCTCTGGGAATGGATTTTTTCTTAAAAAAATGTTTTTTTTATATATATAGTAGTTGAAAATATTCAAGTTTCCACCTAATGAAGTTATAAAAATATATTTCTACATTATGAAATGGTATTCCTATTTATGGAGAGAATTGAACTATAATGTATTCCCAATTATCGCCTGAGATTGGGAAAGGGGTGGGGACCTGAGGAAGGTTCCTCCTCTGACCTCTTAATTTCACTCCATGGATGAACCTAGGGATAGGGAATTCCATGGAAGGGTGTTTGGGTTATGTATTAATATATTATCTCTCCGTTCATTTATGGACATAGGAATTACCGCATGGATACTGTTATTATAATATAAATAAATTGAGAAATTATGAATAGGATGGTGTCCCTGATAATGAAAAGTGGGCGCGTTCTTGCAGTTAATAGAGGATAGGATTAATTATTTGAGTGCACATTTTGTTCATATTTGAAAATAATCTTCTGGTGGAGTTGGCCAATTAAAAAGATAGCGACCGTAGTGTTAGAAGTGTAAAGCGCTTGCCCGGTGATGTCACGATATGGGAGGACTAGGTTTGCCCCGGTCATGTGACAAAACAATGTGGGTCCCATGGGAGACATGCGCAGATTGGATTCTGAGACGCCGAGAACAGCGTGGAGGAAGTAGGATGTGTGGTTATGCATGATTGCTGCGGGGTGAGTCGCACCCTCATATGTATTATTTACAATGTACACCTGGCACTAATAATTATCAATCAAAGCACTTGTCACTTTATGAGAGTTATGGATCATGATATTGATGATAATAATGTATCTGTTTAAAATGTATCACTATGTATGTAATTTTAATATTATTTTGAGATATGCACTTTTGCACTTTCTTTGTGAAATCATGGTTTTGTATAAATTAATTGTAATTATGGAATCACTGTTTGTAACTATATATATTGCACCATATGCATTTGAACTCTGCTTGAAAAAGGTTCTATGAACCGAAACGTTGCTTCTTGGGCTCATTAAAGTCCATTTTTTCTAACGAATTTTTGGAGTGCTGCCTTTTGATATACTTTCCATTGATATGCAACAGTTTGGACAGACTGCTTGGAGGCCTGGCACCTGCTAGTGAGTAATGATTAAATAGTGCTGTCTTATATATATATATATATATATATATATATATATATATATATATATATACAGTACAGACCAAAAGTTTGGACGCACCTTCTCATTTAAAGATTTTTCTGTATTTTCATGACTTTGAAAACTGTACATTCACACTGAAGGCATCAAAACTATGAAATAACACATGCGGAATTATATACTTAACAAAAAAGTGTCAAACAACTGAAAATATGTCTTATATTCTAGGTTCTTCAAAGTAGCCACCTTTTGCTTTGATGACAGCTTTGCACACTCTTGGCATTCTCTTGATGAGCTTCAAGAGGTTGTCTAGATTTAAAAATCTTTAAATGAGAAGGTGTGTCCAAACTTTTGGTCTGCACTATATATATATATATATATATATATATATATATATATATATATATATATATATATATATATATATATATATATATATATGTATATTATATACACACACATACACACTTGCATATTTTATTTATATAAGTAAATATAAAAATCTATATATATGTAACTATTTATATATTGTGACAGGATTAGAGAATAAGTTCAAGCGATCACCGTCCCCTGGACCAGACATGTGCTTCAGGTATTCCAAGGCACAATTCACACCAGGCAGGTTTGGTACTACTGGTTACAACCAATTTTACAAAGTCCTGACTCACCAGAGCTCGGCCTCGTTCACAGCTCTTAACCCAAACAATTGCTTTACTCACAGCAGTTTTCCCAGGAGCAGAGAGAGCCTCTTCTTGTGGACTCTCAGCCCTATTATACCAGACCTGAACATTGCAGGTGATTAGCCAGAAAATACACTGTTCTCATGAGCGGATCGAAGGTGACATGCACACACCACACGTTTCCTCCGCTCATGTTACATATCCTCCCATCTGTTTCTACCTCAGCGCCGGAATATTCTTAGCTCTTAAATCATTAAACCAAAACTAGGACCCTGGACAGGGCACCTGTATTGGCCAGCTGACGTCCGGGTCTATGCTCTACAGAAAAACTAAAATATTTTATTACGTTTCTATGATCTGGGATCTCAGAAAACATATCCCTATAGTCAGGGCCAGCTCCAGGTTTTTCTGGGCCCTGGGCAAAAGAGTCTCAGTGGGCCCCCTTAACACATACCACGATTCATATATATATATATATATATATATATATATATATATATATATATATATATATATATATAATACAATGCAAAGATTTCACTTCTTACAGTACATGAGATATATCTATTGTAAATTCTACAAAAGCTCAAAAAACGGCGAATTGCTCCACACAGGATACTGGCCCCCATAAAATGCTCCATACAGAATACTGGCCCCCATATAAAGCTGCATACGGAATACTGGCCCCCATATAACGCTCCATACGGAATACTGGCCCTCACATAACGATCCATACAGAATACTAGCCCCCATATAACGCTCCATACAGGATATTGGCCCCCATATAACGGTCCGTACAGGATACTGGTCCCCTTATAACGCTCTATACAGGATACTGGCCCCCTTATAACGCTCTATACAGGATACTGGCCCCCATATAATGCCCCATGCAGGATGTCCCTTTCCCCCCCATATAATGCTCCATGCAGGATGTCCCTTTCCCCCCCATATAATGCCCCATGCAGGATATCCCTCTTCCCCACCATATAATGCCCCATGCAGGATGTTATACCCCCTCTTTATAATGCCCCATGCAGGATGTCTCCCCCCCCTATATAATGCCCCATGCAGGATGTCTCCCCCCCTCTTTATAATACCCCATGCAGGATGTCTCCCCCCTTATATAATGCCCCATGCAGGATGTCCCCCCCCCCTCTTTATAATGCCTTATGCAGGATGTCTCCCCCCTATATAATACCACATGCAGGATGTCACCCCCTCTCTTTATAATGCCCCATGCAGGATGTCACCCCCATATAATGCCCCATGCAGGATGTCTCCCCCCCTCTTTATAATGCCCCATGCAGGATGTTATACCCCCTCTTTATAATACCCCAAGCAGGATGTCCCCCCCCCCTCTTTTTAATGCCTTATGCAGGATGTCTCCCCCCTATATAATGCCACATGCAGGATGTCACCCCCCCTCTTTATAATGCCCCATGCAGGATGTCACCCCCATATAATGCCCCATGCAGGATGTCACCCCCCATATAATGCCCCATGCAGGTTGTCACCCCCCCATATAATGCCCCATGCAGGATGTCACCCCCCCCATATAATGGCCCATGCTTCTGTTATAGCAGAAGATGGAGTCCCTCAAGTTTAAAGGCCCCATCTATGCTATATAAGTCTGACAGTTATTTTAGGTGAAAACAACAGCTATGAATGTTCCTTCTTGTATCAATAGCGTGTCCTTGGGAGAAGATAAAGTGATTCTCCCTGGCCAGATGTTTCTTCTAGTGTAGCAATAATGTGTTCTTGCAGAAAGATGAAATGACCTTGCTAACTAGATAAGTCTAATTAAATATTTTAAAGCATACAGAAACTAGCTTTTTTCGCTTGTTCAGCTAAACTGTATAATCGAACCATATATGGCAAATCCGTTTCCTGCCTTTAGGGTGTATATTAGCCCTGTGTTTTGTAATAAAGTTTTTAGAGTATGTTTAGACACAAACATCCTGTCCTGTTTCTTCATTCTCTCCGAGCTCATAATCCAAAGGATAGAAGACCCAAAATTCAGTGACGACAGCTGGCGCCTCGAACAGGGACCTTGAGTTAATCTACCCAAGGGTGCTCGACCGGTCCGAGACGTGGGACGAGTGAAGCTCTCTGTTGGTGATATATACAGCGCTGAGGTAAGAATAACTGTTATATTCTACCTAATTATATCACTGCATAGAAGAGACTCCCTCACCCCCGAGCGGTCGGCTCCCCAGGTAATTCAACAGATTGTTGTCTGGCTCAGGTCCCTTTGAACCAGTAGAATCCCTCAGATAAATTGACAGTCCTGCCTTCTATCCTTTGGAGAATTTAAGAATGAAAGTATGGATCCGATGATTGTGTTGTGGATGTGTCCCGGGATTGATGTTTTTGGTCTGTTTTTCTGGTTGGCGTATAAGTCCTAGAGAGGCTAGTAGTGGAATGGTTCAGAAACCTTTGTGGCCCATTGTCTAAGTGACCATTGTCTAAGTGACTGAGGAGTCTCTTCTAGGTGAGGAGAACCGAAAAAATGGGGAACCAAAATGCCAAGGAAGGCATTATAGCCAAAGACTTAGTGGTACGCAGAGAAGGGAAACAGGCACTGATTGGAATTGACAAAATATTGTGTAAAGCGGGAATGAATGAGAATGGAGAGATGAATGGAGAGAAATGGAAATCCTTCTTTAACTCCTATCATGGATGGCTGAAAGATAAGGGTCTGTTAGGGACAGTAGATGTATGGATGAATGCATGCGCTTATTTTGAAGGAAAGATTGAAGAATTAGGAGACGGACGATACAGACTGACAAAAACTGGAATGACAGATTTTCCTCCCTGTCCGCTCCCGACGTCACCCCCACCCCAGTACCAGAATTCCCAGGAACCTAAATGTTGGGTTTGCCCCAGATGTGGACAGCAGAATCCCTTGACAGTAGACATCTGTGTGGCATGTGGAGGACCGAGACCCCACCCAGCTAGTCTATTCCCAATGAGGACGGTAGTTGTGCCAGGAGCACCAGCAGCAGCAGCAGCAGCAGGGGGGGGTGCAGTGGTTCCAGGTCAGGAAGCTCGTACAATGTTAATGTATAGACCATGGAGCCCTTCAGAGCAGTTGGCACTGATCTCCCAGCTGCCAGATCCGTCCCAGTCCCCTATGGGTTTTGCTAGAATGATCACCACCATACAGGATACGTATCATGCCACTAGAATAGATCTGCAGGGGGTAATTAAGGGAAAATTGGCAGATGAAGCCCGCTATGATAGGTTGATAGATGAGACAAAAAAAACAGTATGCCAATAGGACCAGACCCGTAGATGCAGAATCTAATGATGCAGCAGCTGGAGTCCTATTCGCAGCAGCGTTGGTAAAAGCATGTCAAGACAGGCAAGCAGAAAAGCAAGTTACACTAGAAGATAGAGTGCAGGGAAAGGAGGAAGATCCTAAGGATTATTTCTATGCACTAAAGAAAACCTGGTCAGAAATGGGGTTCAACCCCGGGAATAAGACTAGTGAGAGGGTATTAGCAAGTGCTTTCATGAATGGACTAAAGAAAGAGATTGCAGAGAAGGTAAAAGCAAGTAGACCGGACTGGAGATCAGTGAAGGCAGAAGATTTAGCTAGAATAGCTCAGGGGGCACAGCATGACATAGCGCAGGCAAAAAGAGCTGCCAGAATACATATAGTAGAGACGACCCCCAGAAACAACAGAGGCAGAGGACGGACTGAAGGAGGAGGACAGAAACTGTGTTACGGATGTAAAAAGCCAGGACATTTTAGAAAGAACTGTAGGACCAACCCGTACCCAAATGCTCAGAGTACGGGTCCTCCAGCCGACCAAACAACGCCCCCATAGGATGAGGGTAGCTTGCACATGAACCCCCTCATCTCCTTACCCCCAACTCCCAGTTGTATAGTGCAGGTGAACCTACCAGGGGGACAAGAAATCGATTTCCAAGTAGATACGGGGGCCGACAATTCAGTAATTACGCAAGGTGATTGGCCATATGTAGCGCCCCAAGGACTTGGTCACTACGGAGGTATTGCACCTCATCCAGAGGTGTGATATCCCACTCCCGGGTAAGGATGGAGTATGGATCAAGGCTCAGTAGGCTGCATACAGCACACACACCCCATTTCCGAGGGACAGCTCAACGGTGCTCCCACTAGACAGATGTGCAGGCACGACAGCATCTGTCCCTGGCTGGAGTGGGGAGGGGGGTGGAATACCCAGTGCTATAGGGGCAGATAGGGGTTGGGTCCGGAGCATAGGAAGGAGCCCATTGGTTGCTAGTCACCTGGGCTCATGGTCAGAGGGAGGTATATAAGGTGGGCACCATCTTAGAACAGTGTTCAGTCTGAGAGAGGAAGTGACAGAGCAGGGCCTCTGTGGAGCTCTGCTCCGGAGGCGGGCCTAGCCTGTGAGGCCCAGCCAGCACTGAAAGAGAAAGAAGAAGAAGTTCAGTCTGTGAGGAGAAGTGGAGAAGGCAGGGAGCAGGGCTGCTGCATGGGCTCTGCTCCCTGGGCAAGCCTAGCACAGAGGCCGGGGCCAGAGAGAGAGAGAGGAGAAGGAACAGTGGAAAGGAAAAGGAAACAAGACCAGAACAGAAGTAACAAGTGAAACAGAAAGGCTCAGGAACGAGAAGGAAGAGAGAACCCTAAGGACCCAGGATATTGCGGGTGACGGGTTGGCAGAACAGGGTACCGGATCCCAAATTGGTGGAAGCGAATCATCTTCAGCCAAGAACCGGAGGTCGTGACCAGCCCTTGGTGCGACCCCTCGTTACACCTTGCTAGGAAGGCATACCATATAGGGTCAGGGACGTGGGCACGTAGTCCTCCCAAGAGAAGGCCCGCGGGAGCTGGACATAAGCTTGGTCACTGGTGGGGCACGAGCCAGAGAAAGGACGGAAGGGAGCTTTGAGACATACTCCAGAAAGACCTGGGAGTTGACCGAGTCCCTTGCCTGGTGGACGCAGCACGGCTTGGGTGGTCACTGCTTCGTGAGAGTGACCTGGAGAATACAAACTGTGAGTAAAGGACATTGGATTGCAACACGTTGTCTGTGACTTCTTGCTCCTCCGGCACTATTGGTACTGGGACTATCTCCACCATCACTCCCATCATCCACGCTAACTGCCCTGAGGCTGTACTCCTCCCGTGGGGAGTCATCCCATTCTTAGCTGCACACATAACACCGGCCTCAGCGGTCTGCCTTGCAGCGGCGGTCTCCATTGACCGCAATCCACGGGTGGCGTAGTCGGACACTTGTTATTACACTAAGACTGCCACTGAATTGACCACCCTGGGCACGGACCGGGTCACCGCCACGGAGACTACAACCCCCAGCGATCCGGCTCCGGGTATTCCCTGCACAACACAGGCCCAGGGGGCGCGTCACATACATTGACACTGATTTTTCACATCATGTCATTGCCACCCCCTTCAATTCCCCGTCTGTCCTGCTTCCTGTCACTAAAAGAATTCCCCTGCAAATTCAAGGAGCCACTGTACATAGCAAGCTCATGGTATCGCCCCGAGGCCAATGTAACCTTTTGGGAAATGATGTGTTGTCCCAATTACAAGCACATATTGAGTATCATCCCGATGGCACTGTCACCATGACCCCAGGTTTAAAACCAAGTACCCTTTGCAAAATTATGTTACTAGATATTGCCAGCATAGAAGAGACAAATGAGTTTCCCCCGATATTGGAGCAGGCTGTACCACATGATTTTTGGGCCTCAGACAAAACAGATGTTGGTAGGTTAAGAGTTCAACCAGTAATGGTGAAATTAAAACCAGGAGCCATCTTGCCTCAACAGAGGCAGTATCCCCTTAGCTCGGCTCAGGAGAATGCCATAGCCCAGCAGGTCCAAAAATTACTACAGAGAGGAGTCCTAGTCAAAACCCAGTCCCCTTGCAACACTCCCCTGTTCCCAGTAAAGAAAAAGAGTGTGCCAGGACAACCAGCCGCATATAGAATGGTCCATGACCTCCGGTTGGTTAACAAAGCCACAGAACTTCTAACACCAGTTGTGCCCAACCCGCATACTCTTCTGTCACAGATACCTTCTAACTCTCTTTGTTTTTCAGTGGTCGATTTGGCAAATGCATTTTTCAGTGTACCATTACATCCTGACTGCCAGTACCTGTTTGCTTTCACATTCCAGGGCAGTCAATATACATGGACAGTGTTGCCACAGGGTGCCCAGAATTCACCCACAATGTACACTGCAAGTCTGCAGGAAATACTGGAGGGATGGTCTGAACCACATATCGTTGTTTTGCAATATGTCGATGACCTGCTCATTTGTGCCCCCTCCAGGAAACAATGTCATAGTGCAACTATATCGCTTATGTTGTTTCTCTATCACGCTGGCTGCAAGGCATCGAAAGATAAGCTTCAGTTTTGTAAATCTTCAGTCACCTTTTTGGGACATTGCATTACACCAGGAGCTCGTCATTTAACAAATGCACGTAAACTAGCAGTACAGGCATTCACCGTCCCCATTAATGTTGCAGCCCTCAGAACTTTTCTTGGACTTGTTTCCTATTGCAGACAGTGGATTCATGCCGCCTCTGTTTTAATGCAGCCCCTCTATGACTGTCTTACCCCAACACCTTTTGTACTAACATCAGAGGCAATAGACTGTTTTTATTCTCTCAAGAACCGTATTTTGGCCGCTCCAGCTTTGGGTACACCTAATTATGAGCTCCCATTTACTCTGTACCTTCATGAACAAGCTGGACATGCAGCAGGAGTTTTAACTCAAACACACGGTGATAATCAGAGACCTGTTGCCTATTTTAGTGTCAGATTGGATGCGGTAGCCAGAGGTGCACCATCCTGCGTACGTGCTCTGCATGCTGTTGGACTATTACTCCATAAATCCGCAGACATTGTTCTTGACCACCCGCTCACCGTTCTAACACCTCATGATGTCTACACTATATTGAATCAAGTGCAACCCGCTCACCTCTCAGCAGCACATCATCTCAGGTTACAATGTGCACTGTTAATGCCTCCCAATGTTTCTTTACAGAGGTGTACTACCCTGAATCCAGCAACTTTGTTACCTCTCTCGGATCTAAAGGAGGAGTCAGGTACTGTGCTTTTTAAGGAAGATCCAAGAGAGGAAGTTCCTCATGACTGTGTACAAATGATGGCACAAGAAACGGCAGGTTTACCTACTGTATTTGAACATGAATTACAAAATGCAGATTTTGAATTTTTTGTAGATGGATCCCATCATCAGGACGATTCAGGTACCTTCCATACTGGATATGCAGTTGTCTCCCTCAATGCAGTAATCAAGGCAGAACCAATGCTCCCACACCAGTCGGCTCAAGAAGCTGAACTTAGGGCCCTAACCGAGGCCTGTAAACTAGCGGAAGGTAGTATTGTTAACATTTACACAGATTCTAGGTACGCATTCGGTATATTGCATGATTTTGGTCCAATATGGAAGTCAAGAGGTTTCCTGACGGCAGCAGGACACCCCATTAAGAATGCTGATGCGGTCCAGCAGTTAATTAATTGATGCGCTACAACTACCTAAACAAGTAGCTGTCATAAAGGTAAGAGCACATACCAGACGCACCGACCAGGTAAGCAGAGGAAACGCGATGGCAGATGCAGCGGCAAAAACAGCAGCCTGTAAGCCGCAACAAGGGTCAACAGTACGTCAGTTAAGTGCCCCTAAAAACCCCTTTGTTTCGGAGGACATCTTATCCCAAATGCAGGCGCAGGCTCAAAAGGAGGAGGTTGATAAGTGGTTAAAGGAAGGTGCATGCCTGAATGAAGCAAATGGGGTATGGGGGAAAGGGACACGACGATGCCTTCCAAGGGCACTGTACCCAGCAGCTGCCCAGATACTATATGGGCCGACACACCAATCTAAAACGGGTGTGATGAGTGTGATGCAGAAACATTGGGTGGCACCAGGATTCTCCACCTGTATTGAAAACCTGGTACAAGGGTGCATGATATGTGCTTCACATAATCAGGGTAGAGTAGTTAAAACACCACCCAAACACACCCCCCGGCCCCTCTATCCATTCCAGAGACTGCAAATTGATTATATTCAGCTGCCAAAGTCAGGATCATGGGAATATGTGTTGGTCTGTATTGATTTGTTCTCAGGATGGCCAGAGGCTTTCCCGATTGCCAAAGCCACGGCTACGGCAACCGCAAAGAAACTGCTTGCGGAGGTGGTCTGCAGGTATGGGGTACCAGAGGTAATTGAGAGTGACAGAGGTACACACTTCACAGGTGAAATAATGAATGAAGTCATGTCAGCTCTAGGA
The DNA here is from genome assembly GCF_046119375.1 of Phyllobates terribilis. Taxonomy (NCBI): domain Eukaryota; kingdom Metazoa; phylum Chordata; class Amphibia; order Anura; family Dendrobatidae; genus Phyllobates; species Phyllobates terribilis. The sequence continues at coordinate 654,358 of NW_027362833.1, forward strand.
ATTCAACAAGCATTCCATACCCCATATCACCCACAAAGTAGTGGTACAGTGGAAAGACTGAATGGGACATTGAAATTAAAAATTCAGAAAGCCATGGCTGAGACAGGAAAACCATGGCCGGACTGTTTACCACTTGCTCTGTTTTCAGTAAGATACACGCCTAATAGAAAGACTGGACTCTCTCCATATGAGATATTGTTTGGCAACGTACCCGGCCTAGGGTGTTTCTATCCGCAAGCATTAGAAATGAACAACCATGTGTTAAGTTCCTATGTGAGGGCTTTACACAAAAAGATTAAGCAAGTACATGATAATGTCTTCAGTTCTCTTCCAGATCCAGATCAAGACTCTAGCAGCCATACGCTGCAACCTGGAGACTGGGTGGTTATAAAAAGACACGTGAGGAAAAGCCTAGATCCACGGTTTGACGGACCCTTTCAAGTTCTGCTGACCACAAGTACAGCCGTTAAGCTAGAGGGAAAAGAGACCTGGATCCACGCGTCCCATTGCAAAAAGATACTAGGAGAACCAGCGGACAAAGAATGATGACATTGTTTATACTTACCTGCATACTTGCGACCACAGGTGCATGGACTAGGTTAGGCACCATGGATGGAGACGACAATAGATTCATTAGACACCATCTTGCTCTAATCGATGGACTAAAGGAGCAAAACTAGACCATTGCTAATTGTTGGATATGTACACATGCCCCTGTGACGTCCACTAGCATACCCTTTCTCGCTGTCCCGGTCTCATGGGAAGAGATAAAGTTTTGAGTGAACTGTTCAGATACTTTGGCCAATAATTCCACACAGAGATTTTCCTTTCTAAATCCCGCAAATTGGTTTAAAGGTATTGGTGGGTGGTTGGCTGGTATAGTACAAGCTATTTTACAGGTTTTGCTAATGTGTCTTGCGGTTTATTTGGTTTTTAAGTTTTTTTTAATGTGTATTCAGCGTTGTACTAAAAGAAAACATAGAAATTCGTATTGATAAATGAAGGAACAAAAGGATGGAATGTTATAGCAGAAGATGGAGTCCCTCAAGTTTAAAGGCCCCATCTATGCTATATAAGTCTGACAGTTATTTTAGGTGAAAACAACAGCTATGAATGTTCCTTCTTGTATCAATAGCGTGTCCTTTTGAGAAGATAAAGTGATTTTCCCTGGCCAGATGTTTCTTCTAGTGTAGCAATAATGTGTTCTTGCAGAAAGATGAAATGACCTTGCTAACTAGATAAGTCTAATTAAATATTTTAAAGCATACAGAAACTAGCTTTTTTCGCTTGTTCAGCTAAACTGTATAATCGAACCATATATGGCAAATCTGTTTCCTGCCTTTAGGGTGTATATTAGCCCTGTGTTTTGTAATAAAGTTTTTAGAGTATGTTTAGACACAAACATCCTGTCCTGTGTCTTCATTCTCTCCGAGCTCGTAATCCAAAGGATAGAAGACCCAAAATTCAGTGACGACACCTCCATACATTAAAAAAAAAAAATCAAATACTCACCCTCACCTCACTCCTCCTCACCTGCTGCCGCTGCTCAGGTCCGGACTCCATTGCTGGCATCTTCCCGCTCTGCGCTGCCTGTGATGGCTCCTGGGAGGGTGTGGTGGAAAGACGTCACCACGCCCTCTAACCTGAGACATCACAGGGAGCGCAAAGCGGGAAGACAGCGGAGCTGCGGAGGCATGGGGAGAGGTAAGTATCCGGCTGCCGGGGCCCTGAGCAAGTGGGGGAGAAGGGCAGGCGCTGGCACCGCTCTCCTTAGCCCATAGCCCGGCGTGGTGCCCGACCGCAAGTGGGCCCTCTCGCCTGCTCAGGGCCCTGGCACTTGCCCGGGTGCTGACGCCGGCCCTGCCTATTGTTCTGTACAGACTCCTGTACTTCTAGTACCTGAGCACCTGACATGTATGACATTTTTACCTCAGATCAAGCTGCGTTTTACAGTATCAGCAAAAGATATGAGATTTTAGAAATTTCACTCATATGCTTGATTTTTTTTCCTGACTGAATTTGACAAATGCAGCATTTTTAAAATCCACAGCGTGTCAATTCTCTCAGTGTTTTTGTAGCTTTTTTTTACAAAGAAATGAAAGGGGGAAAAAATGCTGTAAAAAATGCAAGTTTTTTACAGCGTTTTGACAGCGGTTGTGGTGAATGAAACTAACTTTATTAAAAATGTACTGTAGACAAAGCTCATATGTAATCCACACCCAAAAAAGGCTACAAAAAAGTGACAAAAATGCAGGGAACATGAGGAAAACCAGGGGTTTTGAACACAGTGTTTTTACTGCCAAGACAAGTTTTTATTGTTGCAGTAAAAAACACAGAAAAACGCTATGTATGAGGGTCACTAACATGGGCCCTTCAAAGTTAAGCTTAAATAATATTCTAGATATGACTCTATTATACCAACTGAGCTAAACTGCAAGGGTCCCCGCAGGGCCTGACTGTCCATCTGGAAGTTCCAACAAATACCAGATGGGCCGGTGTGGACACTTGTTGACAGTATCCACTTTCTGAGGATGTGGATATCATTAACCATTAACAACTGAGGTGGAGCAGAGAGCCATGGGCTCCCTGCTCTGCCACTTGCTCAGAAAAGCCGTAGACTGCTTATGTCTTATGAACTCAAAGAGGTCAGCACCACATGAGGGACATCAGGCGATGCAATGACCTCACTTCAACATCTGCCTGCACCTAGACTGTAGTGAGGAGGAGAATATCACCCCTCAGCGTGGGAGAGAGGGGGTGATAAGTATTAGCATATGTTTCTGGTTTCCCAGGACACAATTATTACATAAGAAGGCCCGGGGGGGCATTATAAGGATACACAGGGCACCACTGTCATGAGACATTATTATTATTATTAGTCAGTATAGGGGGCATTATTATTATAACGTAGCCCAGTGAATATAAGTATTATTATAAGGAAAAAGAGGACACCATTATTGATAGCAATAAATTTAGATTTTCTTCAAGTATTTGCAATTTGAGGAGATCTGAGTTGCTGCAAATCTATTTTTTTTAATTTGTCAAACTAGGTGAGAAACATTGTCTGCTCTCTGTTACTGATAGAGGAGACTAGATTACTCCACGTGCTCTCCTCACACACTGAGCAGCACTTATGTCCATAAAATGGCCGCTGGGGGAGGATCATGTGACCAGATCAGCCTATCGTATCAGCCTCCTCCAACAGACAAGCAGCTCTCCTATGTGAGGAGTTTTAGTATTGGAGGCTGAGGACAGGTCTGGTCACTGCTCCTCCACCAGCGGCCATTGTATGGACAGAATGCTGCTCAGTGTGTGAGGAAAGCTGCACTAATAAGTGTAAATGGCCGCCCCCTTTAATTTTAATATACGTGCTTAAATATTTAAGGGGTGCAGTGAAAAATTTATATGCGAGCAAGTAAGGTTCAAATTTCGGTGTTAATTTCACTTAATATCATTGTGGCAGTGTAAAAAAAATGTTAATGCTCATTGATTAGTTGACGCCGACCCAGCACCAAAGAAGATGCCACATCTGTCGCTCACTAGATTGTTTTATGTTTAGGCTGCCCTCTACTGACAACTAGAGGAATCATTTGCAGGTCAAGTATGTAAATCTGCATGGTATAGCATTAGTACATGAAATTGGCCCACTAAGGGTCTTCTCTATGCAATTATAGCCTATTGTGAACTCCCATGCCCAATATATTTGAGTGTCGCTTGTACTATTTATTTGAGAAGCCTTATGAGTATAGTATGCCCTTATCAGAATGACAATGTTTGCAATAGGCATATAGATTGTATGATATGTCATGGAACGCACTCAGCTGTAAAGTTCCAGGATTGACTGTGCATTGAAATCTAGGTGACAGCGGCGAGGCGGCTTCACTGTGTCCATGATCACATGATCCCGGTGCTGGTCACATGCTCTGACTGGGAGAATGGCGGCCAGGTGGTTCCGGCGTGTGGAACGCATACTGACTCTCCGGTCACGTGCTTCCTGTCACGTGTTTCCGGTGACCACGGATATCCGGTTGTGCTTGGAGCGCATGGGGCGTGCAAAAGAGACGGTTGCATCTAGTTTGGAGTTGATTATTTGTGGTCCTCAAACAATCAACTCCATTCTAGCTGATTCACCATTGAGCCGTCTAGTTTGGAGTTGATTTTTTGAGGGCTCATTTTATCAGCTCCACTCTAGACGGCTCACTACTGAAGTGACTGGATCGGGGGGATATTTTGTGGATCTCATTCCAGCATCTCCACTCTAGCTGATTCACTGGTGAGGTGACTGGATCGGAGTGGATATTTTGAGGATCTCATTCCAGCATCTCCACTCTAGCTGATTCACTGGTGAAGTGACTGGATCGGGGGGATATTTTGTGGATCTCATTCCAGCATCTCCACTCTAGCTGATTCACTGGTGAGGTGACTGGATCGGGGGGATATTTTGTGGTCCTCATTCCAGCATCTCCACTCTAGCTGATTCACTGGTGAGGTGACTGGATCGGAGTTGATCTTTTGATGATCTCTCTGCAGCTTCTCCATTCTAGACAGTTCAGTTTCTACACTGAAGTTCCTCAAAAAATCACCTCCAATGTCCAGAATGGAGCAGATTCCCAGATCCTCATAGCCTGCAATGTAGTGGAATTGGACTGTACACACATTGTAGATATATATCAGCCTTATAATTCTAATGATTTCATGTTTTTATTTTTTAAGTACTTGCTCAAACTGTTATATTTATTACGTATTTCCAAAGGGCAAAATTTTATTTTTTTCATGATTAATCAAACTTGCATTTTATTATCGCTTTTTGTAATATAAATAATCACACACAGCGCTGATCGTTCAGTTTTATGTGGGGAAAAACGTAACAAAGCGCAGCGACAGAGTCCTCATAATTTACAACATTGTATTGGAGTGGATTTTTTGAGGACCTCATTTTAGTAACTCCATTCTAGCTGATTCACCAGTGAGCCGTCTAGATAGGAGTAGATTTTTTGAGGACCTCATTTTAGTAACTCCATTCTAGCTGATTCACTAGTGAGCCGTCTAGATCGGAGTGGATTTTTTGAGGACCTCATTTTAGGAACTCCATTCTAGCTGATTCACTACTGAGCCGTCTAGATCGGAGTAGATTTTTTGAGGACCTTCCTATAGCCTTCACTCTGTACAGTTTGGTGCTGAGGTGACTGGAATCGAGTTTTCTCAAAGAGTGAGCGGAGCCTCGTGGGGAGTAACGTAACAAAGCGCAGCAACACAGTCCTCATAATTTACAACATTGTATTGGTGTGGATTTTTTGAGGACCTCATTTGAGCAACTCCATTCTAGCTGATTCACTAGTGAGCCGTCTAGATCGGAGTGGGTATGTTGAGGATCTCCCTGTAGCCTCCAAACTGTACAGGTGCTGAGGTGACTGGAATTGAGTTTTCTCAAAGAGTGAGCGGAGCCTCGTGGGGAGTAACGTAACAAAGCGCAGCAACACAGTCCTCATAATTTACAACATTGTATTGGAGTGGATCTTTTGAGGACCTCATTTGAGCAACTCCATTCTAGCTGATTCACTAGTGAGCCGTCTAGATCGGAGTGGGTATGTTGAGGATCTCCCTGTAGCCTCCAAACTGTACAGGTGCTGAGGTGACTGGAATTGAGTTTTCTCAAAGAGTGAGCGGAGCCTCGTGGGGAGTAACGTAACAAAGCGCAGCAACACAGTCCTCATAATTTACAACATTGTATTGGTGTGGATTTTTTGAGGACCTCATTTGAGCAACTCCATTCTAGTTGATTCACTAGTGAGCCTTCTAGATCGGAGTGGGTATGTTGAGGATCTCCCTGTAGCCTCCAAACTGTACAGGTGCTGAGGTGACTGGAATTGAGTTTTTCAAAGAGAAGGTGTAGCCTCGCGGGGAAAAACATAGCAGAGTGCAGCCGACAGTCCTCATAATTTACAACATTGTATTGGAGTGGATTTTTTGAGGACCTCATTTGAGCAACTCCATTCTAGCTGATTCACTAGTGAGCCGTCTAGATCGGAGTGGGTATGTTGAGGATCTCCCTGTAGCCTCCAAACTGTACAGGTGCTGAAGTGACTGTGACTCGCCCCCTGGGCCGTGGGGCACTCGGATCCGGGCAATAGGGAACGATGGGGGTAGTAGTGGCAACCCGGTTCCGTGGCTCAGGGTGGTCAGGCCAGTGGTAGTCCGTTATGTGCTATTGATTATGTCCGACTACACCACCCGTGGATTTGCGGTCATTAGGAACCGCCGCTGCAGGGCAGACCGCTGGGGCTGATGATATATGCAGCTGGGATGGTGTGACTCCCCACGGGAAGAGTGCGGCCCCAGGGCAGTGTGGTGGATGGTGGGAGTGATGGCAGTGAGAGTCCCGGTGCCGATAGTGCTGGAGGAGCAAGGAGCACACAGACAACAAGTTGCAGTCCAGGGTCTTTACTAAAACAGGTAAACTGACCCATAAACAGTCCCGGCTAGGAGGGGACCTGGATGTCTGAGAGCAACGGGGAAATTGGCCCTGGTCAGGGTGAGGGTGTAGGCCTACCGTGCTTTCTGCGCTCCTTCTGGCTATCTCCTCGTTATAGGGTAACAGCCCACGTTTCCGAGCTTTCCGTGTATTCTCGCCTGTATGGCCTGCGACGTGGGTTCCTTTCTGCTCCCAGCCTTGTACGGCTTTACTGGTCCCTTCGGTTGTGGCAGGGCCTCCAGGCTTCTTAGGCCAAGGAATATACAGTCCCTTGCGAACTGGTTATCTGCTGGAGAATGTGGAATCCTCCCAGCCTCAGACACCAAAGTCTGGTAAAGTAAGTCTTTTATCTGCCAAGACAGGCTCTCTTCGCCTCTTGTCTCTGGCTTGTGGCTCTCCTCCTGCCACACTTCCTCTTAGGTGCAGTGCAACTGTCTGTCCCTGCTCTGCTCTGGGACAAGTCTCAGTGCTGAGACAGGCCATCAAGTTCTCTCTAACCCTGCCCCCAGTACCAGCTTTTATAGGGGCAGCCTGCTCCCCCTACTGGCCTGAGACAGGAGGCATTGCATGCTAATGTTCCCCTGACCAGAGAACCTCCCCCTTGCTTTCAGACACAGCTTTAATTACACTTGTGGCATCCAGGCCAGGGTGACACATTCCCCCCTAGTAAAATTTAGTACTCCGGGACTAAACAGTAAACAAAGACAATATGCATAACTATAAAACATTATCAGGAAAGTGACGCACAGATTGAGTTCTTAAGGTCACAGTGTGGTCTTTGACCGGGTGTCCATATCACCAATACAACGGGGAGCCTTAACCAGGTGGGGGTCTGTCCTACCCCAAGTCCTTTACAGTCTTAGTTCATTCCTGGGTTAGGCTCCGAACGCAGTCCATACAAGGTCCTGGTTATAAAAAGTCCATAACCTGTGAGTCCTTACGGTAGCTGCAAGAAACTGAAACACAGAATTACCAGACATGCATGTAACTTGGCAAACAATTCAACATTTGGCAACAGGGTTATTTACAATCTTAGCGCGCTCTATATTTTCCAGCGAGCGGGTATCTGCCCCTTTGTGCTCCTGGTTGACCTCCTTAACCCACTGTCTGGTGGTGGACCAACCTGGCTTTCCCCACTAGCGTTAGGGGTACAGCTACCAGCTGGGTGTACAGGTAGGGCAGGCAGCTGTCTGCGGGTCCTTTGGCTTACCGCAGGCATGGCAGGCTCACTGTCAGCAGAGGGTTGACTCTCCTGGGCTGCTGGTACAGGCTCTTCTGCCTCTGGAACCGCTTGCTCCTCTTCACCTTCCGGCTCTGGTGTTGGTTGTTGCTGTGCCGGTTGCAGGAAATGCAGGACAGGTACCACTATGGCATCATTTATGCGAGTCCAGGACTGAGGGAACTCTCCGAGAACGGTGCTGATCATTTCTTCCTTGACCTCTGCGGGTTCAAGGTCACTCTGATCCTCTTCTGCACTACGGAGTTGCTCGGGGCACCTTTTGAGGTGGTCTCTGGAGACGACACTAGTGGTTTCTCCTCCGTCCTTGGTGATTACGCACACCTTTGGGTTGTCGTGGTCAGACTGCAGTACGGTGTAGGGTTCCCTTTCCCACTGGTCGTCCAACTTATGTAGCCTTCTCTTCCGCTTCAGGACTTGCTCACCAGGTTCTAGGGGACCAGCAGGGGCGTGTTGGTTGAAGAGTTTTTCTTGCCTCTCTCTCACCTGGGCCAGGCTCTTCTCCACACTCTCCTGTACCTTCTTGTACTGCAGTTGCCTTTCCGTATCCCAGTCCGCATCCGGGGAGGTGTCCTCAGGTATTAGGACTCCCATCTCCAGGTCTACGGGCAGCTTACCTGGTCTAGCTCGCATCAGGTAAGCCGGGGTGCAGTTTGTAGCATTCACCGGGATATTGTTGTATAGGTCTATCAGGTCCGGCAGTTTTTCTGGCCACAGGCTGCGTTCCTCCAGGGGCAACGTCTTCAGGAGATCAATGACTATATTGTTCATCTTCTCACACATCCCGTTGGTTTGGGGGTGGTAAGGCATTGTACGAATCTTCTTACAGCCATAGAGGTTGCAGAACTCCTGGAAGATTTCAGCCTCGAACGCAGGACCCTGGTCTGTCAGGACCTGTTCCGGATACCCGTGTGGACGGCAGAAATATTGCTGGAAGGCTCTGGCCGCTGTTTGGGCTGTCAAGTCTTTTACCGGGACCACCACGAGAAAACGGAAATAGTGGTCCACGCTTGGAGCCAACTTGACATGGTCTAGAGCTACCAGCTCAAGAGGCTGCGTGGTGACGATGGGCCTCAAGGGTGTCTTCTGGCTGGTGCGGTCCTTCCTCCTTAGGTGACAAGGGCCACAGTCTCTGCACCATTTTTCTACAGCACCTCTCATGCCGACCCAAAAGAATCTTCCTCTTAGCAGGAACTCCAGTTTCTTCCAACCGAAGAGCCCCGCTCTGTCATGGTAAGCCCCCAGGACCATAGCTGCATCTCGCCTTGGGACCACGACTTGCCAGGTCAGCTCGTGCGTCCGGTGGTTGACAATCCTTCTGCACAACTTGCCTTCGTAGAGGAACAGCTTGCTCTTCTCTTTCCATAGCTGCTTGGCTTCCTCTGGGGCATCTGGCTCTAAGCGGACGTCTTTCCGGGTCAGCAGATCTTTCACCGGGCGGATTGCAGGGTCACTATCTTGGGTCTCGGCCCAGCTGTGGTGAGGTAGGGGATTGATCATCACGGTTGTTAGATCCTCCTCCTTCACGCGGTGAGAGTATTGAGCGGCTCCATACCGGTGAAACGTGGGGAGTTCTACCTCCTCCAGCTCTTCTGGGTCTTCGTCACCTTCAGGTAAGTGAGGCATCCTTGATAGGGCGTCCGCGTTGGCATTGGTTTTGCCTGCCCGGTACTTGATCACGAAGTCATAGTTGGAGAGACGGGCCATCCACCGCTGTTCCAGGGCACCCAGTCTTGCATTGTCCAGGTGTGTCAACGGGTTGTTGTCCGTGTACACGGTGAACTTTGCGGAGGCCAGGTAATGCTTGAAGCGTTCCGTCACGGCCCACACCACCGCCAAGAATTCTATCTTGAAGGAGCTGTAATTCTCCGGGTTCCTCTCGGTGGGCCTCAGCTTCCGGCTGGCGTACGCGTTCACCCTTTCTCTGCCCTGTTGGTTTTGGGACAGTACGGCTCCCAGTCCCACATTACTGGCATCTGTGTGGAGAATGAAAGGCTGGCCGTAATCAGGGTAGGCCAGGATCTCATCCCCCGTGAGGGCCATCTTTAGCTGGCGGAAGGACTCCTCCTCCGGTTTATCCCGCTTGAAGGGTGGCTTTTGACTTCTGGACTTAGACTGTCCAATCAGGAGGTCCTGCATAGGAGCTGCCATCTTAGTGAACCCGGGGATGAACCTTCGGTAGTAGCCTACCAACACGAGAAACTGTCTCACCTCTTTGATGTTCGAGGGGCTTGGCCAGCTCTTGATTGCCGTGACCTTGTGAGGGTCGGGGGCCACTCCTTCCGCGCTTACCACGTGCCCTAGGTACTGGACCTTCGGTTTCAGCAGGTGACACTTCGATGGTTTCACCTTCAGGCCATAGCCTGCCAGGGCTTCGAACACCTCGGCCAGGTGCTTTAGGTGGTCCTCGTAGGTCTTCGAATAGACGATCACGTCGTCCAGGTAAAGGAGAACCGTCTCGAAGTTTCGGTGCCCTAGACAGCATTCCATCAGCCGCTGGAAGGTCCCTGGTGCATTGCAGAGCCCGAAAGGCATGCAGTTGAATTCGCTCAGTCCCATCGGGGTGTTGAAGGCGGTCTTCTCCTTGTCAGCCTCTGCCACAGGAACCTGCCAGTACCCGCTAGTAAGGTCCAAAGTAGAAAAGAAGTTAGCTGATTTTAGTGCGGCTAAAGACTCCTCTATTCTAGGCAGCGGATATGCGTCTTTGTGGGTGATACGGTTGATTTGTCTATAGTCCACGCACATTCTCATGGTGCCGTCTTTCTTTTTCACTAGAACCAAGGGGGCTGCCCAGGGGCTACAGCTATCTCGAATGACCCCAGCTTCTTTCATTTCTCTTAGCATGCCCTTTGCGTTCTGAATAATGTGCAGGGGGTACATTTGTGTGTCTCTCTTTTATTGGTGGGTGGCTCCCTGTGGGGATGTGGTGTTCTATCCCTTTTACTCTGCCGAAGTCTAGCGGGTGCTTACTAAAGACTCTCTCGTACTCCTGTACCACCCGGTAGACTCCTTGTTCTTGGTGCAGGGGAGTGGAGTCAGCACCCACGTGGAGTTTCTGGCACCAGTCCTCCTTTTGTTTCTGGGAGCCATTACCCTCCGCCTGAGGAGATGGAGGCAAGGGTTCCACGGCCCTGATAGCTTTGTGTTCGACCACAAACAGCTTGGCGAGTGTAGCGTACCTGGGTAAGTGTACCTCCCTCTCCTCAATGTTGAGAATGCGGATGGGCACCCTCCCATGACGGACATCAACCACCCCCCGGGCTGTCAAAATGGTGGGCCTGCTGTCTGAGTACACGGGTTCTACCATGGCTTGGTAGTCTCTACCTCTCAACCGGATTGCAGTCCGACACCAGATTATCATTTCACTTTTGGGAGGCATGGAAATGGGGAATGGGTCACTCAGTCTTACGCTACCGATCTCACCACCAGACAGTTCTACCTGCTGCCGTCTCATCAGGGCTTTTATCTCCTTGTTGAGGACTCTCTGTTGGCTGGAACTAGCATTCACCGCCACCAGTTGTAAGATTACAATTACCTCTGAAAGACAATTTTCAATCACGTTAGTACCCACAGTTATTTTAGGGTGACTTTCACGACGGTCAATGTCCACAATAATCACTCCCTGTGTCGGTAGTTCAACTTTACCAATTTTAATGGTCATCTCCTTGAACCCCATCTGCGGCACGGGTAAGCCATTACTGGCGATGATGCTCAAGTTACTGTCTGGATACCGTGTGATATCAGCATCAGTCCAATACTGCTTAAAAAGTACATAAGGGATAGTGGTTACTTGTGACCCAGTATCTAGCAAGGCGCTCATGGGGATACCGTCCAGCACCACGGGTAAAACCGGGCGCCCCCCAACGTACTTATTACGCCAATTGTAAGGGCCTGGTGATCTTATGCCTGGGGGTTGGCCCTCTGCCCCAGGTTGGACCCGTTTAAATTACAGTACCTGGAAATGTGTCCGGGCTGGTTGCATCGACGGCAAATGGGCTGTCCACCCTCTGCGTAGCGGTCTGTGGGCCTCCCTCGGAACGACGGGATCCTCCTCTGTCGACGCCACGGGACATCCTCCGGACTTGAAGCCAGCTCGATGGGTCTTGACGGGTCCACTTGCAACGCCTGGACGGTCCTGGTCAACGCCGCGACGCTCCTGGTCAGCTCCTGGACTTGGTGGTGCAGGTCTTTCGACGGGGCTTGGTTCAGGGCCTGTGCATCAGCCCCCACGGGATCCATAGAAGAGGGCGCCGCCTCCTGGTGGTTGGTGAGAGCAGGGCGCCGGGGGTTTATAGCGCCACTGGTTGCAGATTCACGGAGCACCCTTATGGCCCTGTCCTTAAATTGGGCAAAGGTCAGGTCGGGGTTCTGAAAGAACATGAGGCGCAGTTGGGCCCTGTGGTCGCTAGACAGCAGACCTTCTATGAATTGTTCTGTTAGCAGCTTATCCGTTTCCTGCACACTGCCAGGGTCAGTTTGTTGAATAGCCCTCAGGGCTTCCTGCAGATTTAGGGCATAGTCTCTGATGCTGTCCTGTGCCCGCTGCTTACACCCATAGAACCTCATTTTAATTTCAGCGGAGGTACGTGTGTCAAAGGTACCCCGCAGCCGGGCCAGAATACCCTTCACAGTTCTTTTCTCCTCAGTGGGCCATGATTTTACCTCCCTCTGGGCTGCGCCAGTTAACTGCCCTGTTAATATGCTGACCTTCTGTTCCTCTGTCAGGGGGTAAACTTGGAACAAACTGTATAGCCTTTCCTTGAAGTCAGTTAGGGCATGGGGCTCCCCTGAGTATTTGGGCAGCCAGGCCGCTCCAGGGATGTAGGGCAGGGAAAAGGGCATCACCGCTGCTGCAGCTGCGTTGGTGGTAGTGGGTGCCTCTGTATACGACAACTTTCTCCCCCCTAGTTAAGCGTGGCCTACCTTCCGACGATCCTCTTCTGTAGGCCGCGGCTCCACTGCTGCTGCTATGGACGAGGACCTGGCGTCGCGCTCCGATGACGTCAGCGTCGCTCTCTCTCCCTTCCAGGACCTTGCGCAGCGTCGGTGCGTGGGGCGGAGCTTCGGATCTCGCGCGGTTTTGACGTCCACGCCCCTCTTCTTCCCGCGCGGCGTCCTGAAGATGGCGTCTGATGGCGGGAAGCAGCTGCGGATGGCGGGAAGACGGCAGAAAACGGCGAGAAACGGTCCAAGATGGCGTCTGATGGCGGGAATCGGCTCCGGATGGCGGGAAACTTCGCCACAGGTAAGTTACAAAAGTCTTTTTCAGGCACACAGTACCCGGTGGTTGCGGGCACGAAATCCTGCCGACTACGCCAAAGCTGACTCGCCCCCTGGGCCGTGCGGCACTCGGATCCGGGCAATAGGGAGCGATGGGGGTAGTAGTGGCAACCCGGTTCCGTGGCTCAGGGTGGTCAGGCCAGTGGTAGTCCGTTATGTGCTATTGATTATGTCCGACTACGCCACCCGTGGATTTGCGGTCATTAGGAACCGCCGCTGCAGGGCAGACCGCTTGGGCTGATGATATATGCAGCTGGGATGGTGTGACTCCCCACGGGAAGAGTGCGGCCCCAGGGCAGTGTGGTGGATGGTGGGAGTGATGGTAGTGAGAGTCCCGGTGCCGATAGTGCTGGAGGAGCAAGGAGCACACAGACAACAAGTTGCAGTCCAGGGTCTTTACTAAAACAGGTAAACTGACCCATAAACAGTCCCGGCTAGGAGGGGACCTGGATGTCTGAGAGCAACGGGGAAATTGGCCCTGGTCAGGGTGAGGGTGTAGGCCTACCGTGCTTTCTGCGCTCCTTCTGGCTATCTCCTCGTTATAGGGTAACAGCCCACGTTTCCGAGCTTTCCGTGTATTCTCGCCTGTATGGCCTGCGACGTGGGTTCCTTTCTGCTCCCAGCCTTGTACGGCTTTACTGGTCCCTTCGGTTGTGGCAGGGCCTCCAGGCTTCTTAGGCCAAGGAATATACAGTCCCTTGCGAACTGGTTATCTGCTGGAGAATGTGGAATCCTCCCAGCCTCAGACACCAAAGTCTGGTAAAGTAAGTCTTTTATCTGCCAAGACAGGCTCTCTTCGCCTCTTGTCTCTGGCTTGTGGCTCTCCTCCTGCCACACTTCCTCTTAGGTGCAGTGCAACTGTCTGTCCCTGCTCTGCTCTGGGACAAGTCTCAGTGCTGAGACAGGCCATCAAGTTCTCTCAAACCCTGCCCCCAGTACCAGCTTTTATAGGGGCAGCCTGCTCCCCCTACTGGCCTGAGACAGGAGGCATTGCATGCTAATGTTCCCCTGACCAGAGAACCTCCCCCTTGCTCTCAGACACAGCTTTAATTACACTTGTGGCATCCAGGCCAGGGTGACACAACTGGAATTGAGTTTTTCAAAGAGTGAGCGGAGCTTCGCAGGGAGAAACATAACAGAGCGCAGCAACACAGTCCTCATAATTTACAACATTGTATTGGAGTGGATTTTTTGAGGACCTCATTTGAGCAACTCCATTCTAGCTGTTTCACTAGTGAGCCGTGTAGATCGGAGTGGATTTTTTGTGGACCTCATTTTAGTAACTCCATTCTAGCTGATTCACTAGTGAGCCGTCTAGATCGGAGTGGATTTTTTGAGGACCTCATTTTAGTAACTCCATTCTAGCTGATTCACTAGTGAACCATCTAGATCGGAGTGGGTATTTTGAGGATCTCCCTGTAGCCTCCAAACTGTACTGTTTGGTGCTGAGGTGACTGGAATCGAGTTTTTCAAAGAGTGAGCGGAGCTTCGCAGGGAGAAACATAACAGAGCGCAGCAACAGAGTCCTCATAATTTAGAACATTGTATTGGAGTGGATTTTTTGAGGTCCTCATTTTAGCAACTCCATTCTAGCTGATTCACTAGTGAGCCGTATAGATCGGAGTGGATTTCTTGAGGATCTCCCTGTAGCCTCCAAACTGTACTGTTTGGTGCTGAGGTGACTGGAATCGAGTTTTTCAAAGAGTGAGCGGAGCTTCGCAGGGAGAAACATAACAGAGCGCAGCAACAGAGTCCTCATAATTTACAACATTGTATTGGAGTGGATTTGTTGAGGACCTCATTTGAGCAACTCCATTCTAGCTGATTCACTAGTGAGCCGTATAGATCGGAGTGGATTTTTTGAGGACCTCATTTGAGCAACTCCATTGTAGCTGATTCACTAGTGAGCCGTATAGATTGGAGTGGATTTTTTGAGGACCTCATATGAGCAACTCCATTCTATCTGATTCACTAGTGAGCCGTCTAGATCGGTGTGGATTTTTAGATGATCTCCCTGTAGCCTCTATTCTGTACAGTTCATTGGTGACCTGAGTAGAATGGAGTTGCTGGAGCAATGTCCTCATAGGATCAAATCCAATCTAGACGGCTCATGACTGAAACCTCCAGAATGGAGTTAATTCCAGGAGCTCCTCATAGATTCCAATCTCATGGCATAGGAATTATAAATGTATGTATGTATTGTCACTTTTTGTGACATACATAATTACAAACAGCACTGATTGTTCAGTTTTGCCCAAATTTGACTTTTACTGTATTTCCACCAGTCCCAGCCACAGCAGCGACATTTCTGAAGAGTGGGCGGAGCTAGACAACATTTATGTGATCATTTCTGCCACATTTGTGATGTAAATTATGATAATGTCCAGCCGCTCTTCATAATGCTGGTGCTGACCAGGACTGGTGGACAAACAAGAAAAGTAAAATTTTATCAAACATGAACAATCAGAGCTTTGTGTAAGTTTTTAAACTATGAAAAGTGATAATATAAAAAACAAACAAATTTTTTAATTTAACAAAAAAAAAGCTTTCTACCTCTCACATTTTATTAAATACTGGCATGCAAAATTTGTTTCTTCATGAATTGTGGTTGTAATCTTGTATAATGTCTGCCAAGAAATAATAAAACACCCTGCAGCAACTCCAATCTATATTTTTTTTGTTTTCTTTTACATTTTAGCCCCTTTTTGTAATACAATCTTACTATTAGCGCCATATAGTAGTTTTGGCCAACATCTTGTAGTAATGTCCCCATCATGGTTCCTATCTTGTGCTTATGTCCCCCATCATGGTGCTCATCTTGTTTTATTGTCTCCCATCATGGCCATCTTGTAGAAATATCCTCTTACCTGGTCCCCTTTTTGTAGCAATCTCACCATTCGGCTCCCTATCTCACAGTAACGTGTCCCTTCCTGGTCCCCTTTTTGTAGTAATGTCTCTTTGCAGTAATGTCAAGATCCTGATCCTCATCTTCTAGTACTGTTCCCATCCTGGTCCCCTGCAGACATTAGCTGCTGGCCTGTGATTGACCCACAGTTGGCATTGGTATAGCTGAGCAAAGAGCTTGTCTGTGCACGGCGCCTGCAATATGTTCCACTGAAAAAGTGCTGACGTGCCACAATCCTCAAGGTGTATGGTGCCTGCGGCCTGCATGAAGCAGCCTCTGTGGCCAAATGTTTGAGACCCCCACTCGAGTCTATAAAGCTACAGCTGCCAATCAAGATACAGGGTGCCATGATATACTGAGGGGCTGCGATTGGTTTGATTAGTTATTCTGTGATGACAGATTCTCTTTACACCCCGAGTGATTTCAGACCAATCACCTATTCTGTGTAGAAGTGATACAGATTTACAAGACAGTGACTTGAAGGGTCAACGTGATATTTGAAATTTTTTCTCAACATTTTATTTCAGTTATATTTTCAAGCAGATCAGGGGGTGTTCATATCCTGAGCCGACCATAAGCTGCCCCCAAAAAACTCACTGTCTTCACCGAGGGGTACGCAGTTCAGGCAAAAGAAACGTATACACAGTCCATAATATGGATATCCATGGAAAATGGAGGGCTTGTAGTGATCGATGGGTTATTGCATTGTGGGGTGGCTAGGTTCTGCTTGAAAGTATAAGGACATTCACAAATGAAAAAGATATCATACAAGGTTTACTTAAGTCTTGCAAATGAGAAAACAGGTGTACTGGTGTGATAATTCTAAAAATACAGGTGCATCTCACTAAATTAGAATATCATCAAAAAGTTAATTTATTTCAGTTCTTCAATACAAAAAGTGAAACTCATATAGAGTCATTACAGACAGAGTCATCTATTTCAAGTGTTTATTTCTGTTAATGTTGATGATTATGGCTTACAGCCAATGAAAACACAAAAGTCATTATCTCAGTAAATTAGATTAATTATCAAAAAACACCTGCAAAGGCTTCCTAAGCATTTAACAAGGTCCCTTAGTCTGTTTCAGTAGGCTCCACAATCATGGGGAAAACTGCTGGCTTGACAGATGTCCAGAAGGCAGTCACTGACACACTCCACAAGGTATCAGAGTCTGGAGGAAGAGTGGAGAGGCCACAATCCAAGCTGCTGGAGGTCTAGTGTGAAGTTTCCACAATCAGTGATGGTTTGAGGAGCCATGACATCTGCTGGTGTAGGTCCACTCTGTTTTATCAAGACCAAAGTCAGCGCAGCCGTCTACCAGGACATTTTACAGCACTTCATGCTTCCCTCTGCCGACAAGCTTTTTGGAGATGGAAATGTCATTCTCAAGGAGGACTTGGCCCCTGTCCACACGGCCAAAAGTACCAGTACCTGGTTTACACACAACAGTATCACTGTGCTTGATTGGCAGAAAACTCACCTGACCATAACTCCATAGAGAATCTATTATAGAGAATCTATGGGGTATTGTCGAGAGGAAGACGAGAGACACCAGACCCAACAATGCAGACGAGCTGAAGGCTGCTATCAAAGCCATCTGGGCTTCCATAACACCTCAGCAGTGCCACAGGCTGATCGCCTCCATGCCACATTGCCGCATTGATGCAGTAATTGATGCAAAAGGATCCCAGACCAAGTATTGAGGGCATTTACTGACCATACATTTCAGTAGGATAACATTTCAGATTTTAAAATAATTTTTCAAGCTGTTATAAAGTATTCTAATTTACTGAGATAATGACTTTTGTGTTTTCATTGGCTGTAAGCCATAATCATCAACATTAACAGAAATAAACACTTGAAATAGATCACTCTGTGTGTAATGACTCTATTAGACAACCAACAGAAGATTAGACCCCTAAAATATAACTTTTATTCGAATATGCTAAAAAGGACTCAGTAGTCACCATAACAACAAACACAAAAACAAGACAAAATGCCAGGGAACAGGGATAAGTCACACATCAGTCAGGAAGGATTACGGGCTCTATCTGTCCCTATTTTGTCCCTAAATTCTCTCCCTTCCTGACAGCGGAGGTTGGCACCCTAATTTTTGCTCCGTGGCGCCCCCGCTCAACGTTGGTGTCCCTAATATCCCTGGTAAATATCTATCTTTATATTTAAAAAAACACAATCGTGAATAAAAGATAGAGAAAAGTGAACGTACAGATTAAGAAGCCGACAATTCATCATAGATATGCATTTAAGGAGACCCAAGGGAGAGAATTTAGGGACAAAATAGGGACAGATAGAGCCCGTAATCCTTCCTGACTGATGTGTGACTTATCCCTGTTCCCTGGCATTTTGTCTTGTTTTTGTGTTTGTTGTTATGGTGACTACTGAGTCCTTTTTAGCATATTCGAATAAAAGTTATATTTTAGGGGTCTAATCTTCTGTTGGTTGTCTAGTCTTGCAATTGGGCCCCGCTTATACATCCCTTGTTCAGGTGTGTAATGACTCTATATAATATGACTTTCACTTTTTGTATTGAAGAACTGAAATAAATTAACTTTTTGATGATATTCTAATTTAGTGAGATGCACCTGTAGATAAAAGGGTTTAACTTGAATTGACGTCATAGCACAGACCTGCATCAACTCAGCTTAAACAGAACAAAACCCATAGGACCCTATTCATCATAGTTTTTACTCCAGAATTCTGTTATAAAATGCTCAATCGTATAATTTGGATGCAACTGAAGACTATGTAAAAATGTTGCAACTTTTTCCTTTCTAATGGCATTTTTATCGGTAAGTGGGCAGGGTTGTGATGACTGCTGTTTGGCAACTTCATCATGAGCAGCGGTGGTCGCTACAAATCCTCCTCCAGTAAGTGGCATAGCGCATGGAGGCGCTGTCCAGCCATCAGACGCTTCTGATGAATATGTCTCTTAATGAATCAGGAGCTGCGTCCTTCACCTCCGCCCTCTCATCAAGACATTAATCAGGTGCATAGTTCTTTAAGGTGACAATGCAGCAATTTAGCTCGAGTAGTTAATATTTTGTATGCATTTATGTACATAAATGACATAGCCGAGTGCTGTGATGGCCTATTTTTATTAGTCCTATACAGAATCCATAAATGGACGGACCGACCTGTGCTAAGCATACGTGAAAATTATTTTATCAAACATGGACATAGTCTTTCCTAAGTAACATTGGGGTCCCTGGTGGTCCTAACCTCAGCAACTTATATTTTATCCAATATGACAGTAACAGTGTGTCCCTCCCCAGCCTGTGTTCATGTACTCTATGTAATGTAACCTGCTTTAGTGTAAGGGGTGTAAGGCTATGTGCCCACGATGCAGAAATGCTCAGTTTCCGCATCTCCCTGGCAGAAAAAACGCATGCGGATTGCACATGCGGATTGCACATGCGGATGTGAAGCGTTCTTCACTTGCATTTCCGCATGCGGGTTGACAAGCGCTTTCCAAGCGATTTTAACATCACTTGGAAAGTGCTTGACAACTTGGTCACACTATATAAATCCATGCAACCGGCATGGATTTTTATAGTGTGACCGAAAGAATGGTAAAAAATAAATCTATACTTACCTTCTGATGGCCCCCGCTGTCTTGCTTCGCTCCGTCCTGGCTGCCGGCAGCGCGCGGTACACTGAAGGACCTGCCGTCATATGACTGACGTCAGCGCAGGTCCTTCAGTCCACAGCACGCTGCCGGCAAGTGAAGAAAGGGACACCGCGAGCCATCAGAAGGCAAGAATAATATTTATTTTTTATTTTATTCTTTTTTTCACAGGTTCTATGGTACCCAGGTCCGGAAGAGAGTCTCCTGTCCTCCACACCCGGGTGCCATCCGCACATAGAAACGCATATTATCCATGTGTGCAAATGTGCGGACACAGATGATATGCGTTTCAATGCAAGTCAATGGCGGCAATTACGCTGCGTGTCCGCAAAATTAATGGACATGCTGCGGATTATCATTCCGGAAAAATACGCAGCATGTGCACAGCACGGATTATCATTGGGGAACATGGCAGGCCTTCTACCATGCATTTAAGCGTTTCTGCAGCGTTTTTGCCGGTGCTTAAACGCATCGTGGGCACACAGCCTAACAGCGTGTCCCTCCCCTGTGTTCATGGACTGTAATGTTATCAGGCCTAGGTCAACATCTCTTGTTGCATCTAGAGGGTGTGACCCCTTCCCCCATCCAGGGGCTGATCCCAGTAGACAGAACAATAGACTCATGTTTGGCCCAGTCAGTTGCTTTGGGGCCTCCCGATGCTGGAGGGTCTCAGGCTGCGGCCAGATCCTCCTGGCGTGTGTGGATTGATAGAAGCCGCCACGTGGGACTGTGTTGTGTCCCTCATCTGCTGGATCCATTAAACTTATCCAAGGACTATTTCTATATTTTCCCTGGCCGGAGGCGCCCCTGGACTTGTTTCTGCTGTTATATAGCAAAAAGGAACCAAATACAGAGTATATGGCAAAGAATCAAAAAACTTTATTGTAAACAATATACAGAAAAGACATACATGATTAAAAAGGACGACACACAGACAACCAAACTGGGTGACACATATACAACATAATAATAGATGTTAAATATCTATTGGGATAAAGTACAAGAAGTGCTCGTATTCAAGTCATTTATGCACTGGTACAAAATTATGGCATATTTCATCACTATGGATATGTACCACGTGCCATATGGCCTATAGTGCCCTATGAAAAAAAGCTAAAGAAATATATTGCACTCTTACCCATATTAGATCAGCACCCAGAATAAACAAGGACCTCAATGCGTGTTTCGCGTGGTATATCCTATGGATTCCTCAGGGGGGATTGTTTAATAGGACATTCCATGTCTTTTTAAATATACTTTTGGTCCGTTCCAGTCATGTGACCGCAGGCCCTAATCATCTCCTGGACCATCAGCGCATGCACGCTGAACCGCCCGAGCCAGATACGTCACGCACGGCCATCAAGGTGAACCACGCATGACAGGGAACCAGGACTCGTTGCCATGGCCACCCTCACACCGGCCACGCAGCCCCCCTGGATGCCCCTCTACCCAGCCCATGCCCCCCTCACACCAGCCACGCAGCACCCCTGGATGCCCCTCTACCTAGCCCATGCCCCCCTCACACCAGCCACGCTGCCCCCTGGAGGCCTCTACAACATTTATTCACATGGTCAGCTCTCCCCACCTCAGTCCACTCCGGATCAGCATCAGTCCTCACAGCAGAACGCTGAACACGAGCACCTCAGCAGAGCCATAGGCAGGGCACAGGTTGTTACACAGCTCAGTACAGGAACCTCAGCCGAGTCCTGGAACTCTTTTTATTAGAAAAGTATAAAACAAACCATAAAACACACTGCACAAAGAACAAATTGCAAAACACAAACAAGTCCAAATTATAATGTCCAGTATGAATTAAAAGGCAAAAATGTCCTGCAATGTTCATGGAACATAAAACGTCATTTCCAAAAGTCCCCCCCAGCAAGGGAAGACCTTAACCCTTTTTTTCCAAAAATATCCCCTTCCAACATTCACTCCACATTCATACCTAAACCCCCAAAACAAAACAACAAACTGGCCCAGTTTTTTTTTTTGTTCCCACTCCCAACACCCAAGGTCCCACGATAGTCTGTGGCCTCATCACACCAGGGTCCCACTAAAGTTTGTGGCCCACAAAGATACCAGGTCCTTTTGCCTTTTTTCCCATCCATTTTAGGATGTCCAAACCACCAACCCATCCACCAAAACCCCTCCCCCCCTCCCCCCTGAAACCCTCCACCCAACCTACACTAAACCCCCCCCAAACACACATCATAATACACAGACATATAAAAAATAATATACGCAACTTTATAACACTACAATAAACCTAAAAAACTTAATCACATTACCATATACAACAACCATGAACCAAAATCAGACCCAAGTTCGGTGCTTGCAAGCCCTATATACGGGTTCCAATACCATAAAACAAAAAACTACACGTGAGGGTAACAGCCCACCACCGGGAACTGGAGACTACAGAGGCTCTCACCCTAATCTATCACACAGAATCCTATCCCTCTCTAATAAAGAAAAAGAAAAATCTGTCCCTACCACCCTACCAATCTTTCCCTACCTGTCCCTACCTGTCCCTCACTACCAACCTAATACTAACTACCTGTCCCTAAAGACTGTCCCTACGTGTCCCTCCCTGACCCTACACATCTATCTGACCCTACAAATAAATATAAAATATAGAAAGGGACTAAACTAACCCTATCACAGACACACATTCCCTAACTCTCCCTAGGGCACATTAAATGAGAACCCCCTCCATAGAAGGGAAGTCCTCCCTGCACCCAGCCTCTCATACTCCAGCGAGCGCACTTTTGCCAGGTCACCCAGGATGTTCCTAATCACCTCTTCCCATGGGAGGACTTTCTGCTGGGTGGACACTAAACACCGTGCGTTCCACGTGGAAAACCTAGTCACTAAGCTAACTAAGAAAACAGTGCCCCGATCTCGGCCACCAAGGGATCTGAATGCCCCATAGGCCCACTCCGCATAGGAAAGGCCTGCCAGCCTGGGCCAGCCAATGGAAGCACCCACCCTCTTGTAGACCTCTGTATTAAAAGGACACCGAAGCAGGAAGTGCTCCATGCTTTCAAGCATGCCGCCACACTCCTCGCGGGGACAATCCCGGTCATCAGAGTTCCTGTACTTCAGGTTGTCCCTCACATACAGTCTCCCATGGAAGCAGCGCCAAGCCAAGTCCCAAAACTTCAAGGGGATCCGCTTAGAGTTTAATAACCCGAGCCCCACCTCCAGATCCCGGCTTGGGCAATCCTTGAGGGCCAGGGGCTTCTGGAAGTGGGTCAACAGAACCCTATTGTCAAGTAACCTCTTTGACAAGGTCCTGATCTCCCACACTCCCAGACCCCACCGGCGGATCACCTTCACAACCAGGGTAGTATAAGCCGGAAGATGCCCATGAGGCGTGCGAAGGTCCTTCACCCGCCCTCCTGTCTCCCATTGCTGGAAGAAAGGCCGAAACCACCCCCTACAGGAGAATACCCACGGAGGAGCCCTCTCTAAACAGAGGTTGGCGATGTTTGCCTTAAGAAAGGTGTTTACTAGAAACACCACTGGGTTGACCATACCCAACCCTCCTAGTCTCCTCGTGCGGTACGTGACCTCCCTCTTTATTAGGTTCAGCCTATTCCCCCATAATAGTTGGAAGAACAGGCTGTAGACCCGTGTCCAAAGAGGTTCAGGCAAGATGCAGACGCTGCCCAGGTATATTAATAAAGGGAGCAAATACCCCTTGGCCAGGTTAACCCTTTCCCTCAGGGTCAAAGACCAACCCTTCCACTGATCCACCTTCTGGGCGGCAATCTTCAGTCTGCCCTCCCAGTTTTGCTGGGGATAGTCCCCCGGGCCGAAACTGATGCCTAAAATTTTTGCTGTGGCCTGAGGCCCTGGAAGGGTGTCCGGGAGATCAAAACTAGGATCTCCCCCTCCCAGCCAGAGACTCTCACACTTATCCCGGTTGATCATGGACCCAGATGCCACAGAGTAGCGCTCAACCTCAGACATGACCCAGTCTGCCTCCTCTCTCGAGGATACAAAAAGGGAAACGTCGTCGGCGTACGCCACTACCCTCAAGGTGGTCTCTGGCTCCGCCCGGTCCATCCCGACTCCCACCAACGGTCCGCGTTCCACTCTCCTTAAAAAGGGGTCGATCGCGAACACGTATAACAGTGGGCTCAGAGGACAGCCCTGGAGGACACCAGACTTCACCTCAAAAGGGGGTCCGAACCAACCGTTCACAAGCGGAAAAGTCTCTGCCCCATTGTATAATACTCTCAACCAATCAACAAACCTCCCGGGCAGACCGTACCTCAAAAGGACGGACCAGAGGTACTCATGGTTAACCCGGTCAAAGGCCTTCGCCTGGTCTAAGGACAGCAAGTACCCCTTCCAGTGACCTGCCCTGCTCTGCTCCACTGCCTCCCGGACACCGAGCACAGCACTAAAAGTACTGCGGCCTCGAACAGAGCAGTGCTGGGCCCCTGAAAGGAGCCGGGGTGCAAACTTCACCAACCGATTGAAAAGCACCTTTGCCAGAACCTTTCGGTCCGTATTGAGAAGTGCTATGGGACGCCAATTCTCAATACGGGACGAGTCTTTACCCTTTGACAGAATAATCAGGGCGGACTTCCTCATTGAACCGGGCAGAAAGTCCGAGGAGAGACATTCATTAAAAACCTCTGTCATGAGGGGGACCAAAGAGTCCCTAAAAGTCCTGTAAAACTCGGATGTTAAGCCATCCGGACCGGGCGATTTTTTGGGCCGGAGCCCATCAATGGCCCGTCTCACTTCCTCTTCCCTGATTGCTTCTGCCAAAACATGAAGAGAGGGGTCATCCCCTGGCTCAGGGATGGTTTCAGCCAGGAAAGCCGACATCTCATCCCGATCTGGATCCCTCCTTCCCAAGAGGTGCGAGTAGAAGGATCTGACCACCTCCAGGATCCCTGATTTGGATCTGTTCAGGGAACCCGTACTGTCAATCAGTCCTGTTACCATCTTGCAACTCACTGACATCCTGCAGTTCCTGTAGGGGTCGGGCGAGCGGTACCTCCCGAAATCCCTCTCAAAAACTAAGGATGTGTGCCTATCATACTGGCACCCCTTCAGCAAGGCCTTCACCCTGGAGATTTCCTCACGGTCCCCTCCAGTCGAGACGAGCTGCTCGAGTTTCCTCCCCAGCTCCCGATACAGGCGGTACCTGTTCAGGCCTCTGAGGCTCGAGAGCTGACGGAAGAACCCCGCAACCCTTCTTTTGAAGATCTCCCACCACTCAGACTTACTGCTACAGAGACCCAAGAGAGGTAACTGGCTCTGAAGAAATTCCTCAAAGGATTGTCTTACATCCGCTTCTTCCAACAGGGACGAATTCAGCTTCCATAGGCCTCTCCCTATCCGGGGAGTCTCTGTAACATTCAAGGAAAATAAAATAAAACAGTGATCGGAGAATTCCACCTCAACAGCGGACACTGCAGAAGAGACGGCTTCCTCCTTTAAAAAAAACCTATCTATCCTAGACCTACAACTACCCCTATGAAAGGTGAAACCTCCGTGACCTGGGGTGTGCCGGATGTGGACATCCAGCAGGCGAGCTTCGCTTGCTATACTATTAAGAGTATTACTATCAAAATCCAGCCTTCGGTCTCCGGGGCCTCCCCTATCACGGGATCTAGTTATAGTATTAAAGTCCCCACCGAAGACCACCTGCCGGCTGGTAAAAAGATAGGGCTTGATCTTCAGGAAGAGACATTTACGGTCCCACCTTGACTGTGGACCATAGATGTTAATGAGCCGGAGCTCCTGTCTCACCATGAAGACGTCAAGGACCAAGCACCTCCCCATTTCTACCTCGATCACCCGTCTGCATTCCACCGAAGCGGCCTTAAAAAGGACCGCTACCCCGCTATACGGCTCGGCCGCAAGAGACCAGTATGAGGGCCCGCACCTCCACTCCCTCCTTGCTTTGTAAATGGCCCCCATGTCCGTTAGTCTGGTCTCCTGCAAAAATAAAATGTCAGCCTCAACTCGGTTGAAAAAATCAAAGGCCATAAATCTGGCCGTATCTGACTTTATACTGGCGACATTAATCGACGCCAGAGTCAACGGGGTAGGTTCCGCCATCATGGGTGATTGAGTTAGACGGCCTTCTTTTTGACCGTACCCCCCGATTTTTTCCGCTCACCTTCAGAGGAGGAGCCAGACTCTCCCCTCCTCTTCAGTGACACCGAGGTGTCCATGGTACCCGCCACCTCCTTCCCAGTACTGGGTTCCTCACCCCTGGACCCCAGGGCAGTCCCCCCCCCAGAGGAAAGTGAGCCCCCGGAGGATGGACCCCGCCGCTCCCTGAAGGCACCTCAGATGTTACCGCCGGTCCCCCGCCCCCGACCTCCGACACAGCAGAGTCATTGAGGGCATGGAACCGGTTGGAGAGGGGGATCAGAGGGGAACCGGTGAGCCCTTCCGTAGGCACCTTAGCGGCCAGGGGGGGGGCTTTAGATGTTTTTGCCCCTTTTTTGTTCCTCCTCCTCCGACTCTTAATGGTCTTACCGTCACCTGATTTTTTAGGCTGCTCCACCACCTCCTCGTCCAGACTTTCATACTGGGAGGAATCTTCAGAAGCAGCCACCTCCTCCCTCTCCATCCTCCTGATCTCCTCGTTCACCGCCTCCTCCCCCAGGGCCTCAGGGGCTCCGGCTGCCGTTTCTGGGGTGGGGACAGACATCACCCCAGTCGCCTGAGGCTTATCCTGCCCCCTACCCCCACGGTGCCTCACCTGTTGCCACTGGTGGGCAGATGAACTGGCCTCGCCTTCCCTCACTGGCCCCTCAGCTCCTCTCCCGCCCCCACCTCCAGCTCCAGCAGAGGATGCACCGCTGGGGACCCCCCCACGGCTCTCCCCCGCCTGACCAGAGATGGTGTTAGAAACGGAGCGGGGGCAGCGGCTATACGGGTGACCTAGGTCACCACACAGATGACACCTAATGTCACCACAGGCCGCGGCAAGATGACCTACCCCACCACACAAGGCACATTTCTGCACCTTGCAGCCCGCGCTGAAGTGACGGGGATCACCGCACCTGTGGCAGACCTTCGGTTGCCCCTGGTAGAAGATCAGGATCCTGTCTCTCCCCAGAAATGCTGAGGAAGGGATGTGGGTGACAGTACCGCCTGAGACCTTCAACCTCATCATGAAGGTCCAGCCCCCTGACCAAATGCCAAACTCGTCCCTGTTCTTTTTTGGGACGTCCGTGACCTCCCCATAGCGAGAAAGCTACGTCAAGATATCGACCCCAGAGAGTGACTCGTTATTGGTTAGAACGGTCACCCTCTTTACGCCATTTTGGCGGGACACCGCCTGCACGGCAAAGTCTCGTCAGCCGGGCTCCCCCTTCACCAGTTCAAAATTCGACCAGAAAAGCTCTAGGCCCTCCGGTCGAACAAAACTGATGTCGAAGACGGGGGTACCAAAAGGATGGATCAGGGCAAAGATGTCAGTCGCCCTGAAGTCCATCTTCAGGAGGAGCTCCACGACCCTCGCTCTTGGCGGGCACGCTTCACTGCCCCTCCACCGAAGACGGACTACATTCCTCCTGGCCACCCCCTGCCCGGCTGTCGGGAGGGACCACACTGTCTCCCCCTCCCTTTTATCTTGGAAGGCGGCCAGGCCGTGTCTATCCAGCCAAAAGGCCAGGTCCACCTCTCTTCCCTCTACCTGGATCGTCCGTTCTCCCTTCTTGAGGGCCTCCAGGAAACGGCGTCGCAAGTCACCATCCCTGAGGTCCAGAGGTGAGGAAGCCCCCCGAGAAGACCCCGGCTACTACCCCCGCAAAACTCCGAGGACCAGCAGCCGGGGGGGCAGATGGACCAGCCCTGTCCCCACTCCCCCCACTACCAACAGACATACCATTCTTACCCCCGGCCACAGACACGCCAACATTCGTATCCTCAACCACAGCCACATTCATACCCACGCCATCCCCATCCATGTCAACAGTCACCCCACTTGGGCCACTCTCACTCACATGCACACTGGGGTCACAGTTTTTCATTTTTTGCAAGCATTTTTTGCCAGCAGTTTTTCCACTGCTGCCACCTGCTGGCAGCACCTTCCCTGCCGGGGGGATTTGGGAGCCAGGTGCTGAGACTTTTGCCGGTGCCCCTGCCCTAGATAAGCCCACGAACACAGGGGACACCGACAGGCAGGCACCACCTCTGCTGTCTGTTACAGCTGTGGCACCACTGCTCCCAGCAGCTTCCAACGCTAAGCCCCGCCCCTTTCCGGCGGAGCCACGCCCACTTGGGCGGGTTTTGTCTGTGAGGCCACGCCCCCCGCACCAGGCAGCACGGTGGGGGCCCCGGAGGCCACTCCCACCGGTGCCGTGGGTGACAGGGAGGCCACGCCCCCCGCACCAGGCAGCACAGTGGGGGCCCCAGAGGCCACTCCCACCGGTGCCTTTGGTGACAGGGAGGCCACGCCCCCCGCACCAGGCAGCACGGTGGGAGCCCCAGAGGCCACTCCCACTGGCGCCGTGGACGGCTGGGAGGCCACGCCCCCCAAAGCCGGCCACGCCCTGACCCCCGAAGCCGACCGAGAACCGGGTCTACTCACAGGGGCCCCTGGACCAGCGGCACCAGCTCTCAGGGGCATAGCACCCCCTACCGTCACACCCTTTGCCACAAAAAGCCTGGCCACCCCAGCTCCGGCGGCCGGCCCCAGGCTAGGCCACTCCCCCTCGGCACCCAGCAGCGGTGGAGCCCCCCGCGCTGACCCATTACCGGGCCCCTGCGCAGGGGGCCCTGACCTCACCACGGATTTTGCCAGGGGAGCAAGCCCCACCTTACTCTTATGAGCCGGCTCTGCCGGAGCCGCAGGCCCCGCGCCCTTTACCTTACCAGGTTTCTGGGTCCCTAAAAGTGATCCAGATTTTTTAGTGGATCCGTGTGTGAGGGACCCAGACACCCCAGCACACGCCGCCGGAGACGCGGCCCCGGCTGTCGGTGCGCCGCCGACAGCGCAGGAGGCAGCGGCAGATGTACACGCCGCCTCCTGCACGCCAGCAGGAGCACCAGGTGCCAGGCCAGACCCCCTTTTTACAGGGGCTCCAGCACGAGCACCACCACCAATGACACCCACCGTCGGGCCGCCCTCCGCGCCATGCTCCATATCAAACACCTCGGACCCACTGCCTCCATTACCACAAACAGAGGCAGCGCTCTGCGTGCCATGGCCTATGTTCTCCCCGCTCCCTCGCTGTGTACCCACAACAGAGTCCAAGCCGGGGTGGGTGGCGGGTGCCGCACAACGGGACAGGGGGGCCCCAGAGAGGGGGACATACACAAATTTATGTGCAATAGATGTTTTCTTTTTTTTTTTGCTTTTCTCTTCGTCCCCCTCCCGGGTGCCTCATCCTCGCAGATCTCATCCCCGAACGTAAGCTGACCAAAACGTACCGGGGACTCGATCTGCTGGATCTGCTGCATGATAAGGCAGCCCCCCTCACTGCTGCTACTCCCATCCTCCTCATCCTCCCCCTCGCTCCCGCTGCCCTCTGAAGGGCTAGAATCAGACGGGAGAGCCATCTGCTCAGGGGCTATCCCGCTATGCGATGCCTGGAGATCACTTACCAGGCCACCAGGCGGTGGGTAGGGTGCGACCTCCTCCACGCATACCTCTTCCTCCTCCTCCACCGCCTGGCCGGGGCCCTGCGACCCCTCCAGAGCCACACCGGTCATGGCTCTGAACTGGTCATCATTCCGCAGCTTCTCCATGAAGGGTCCACTGCCTGCCAATATGGTGCTCCTGCGGTCCTGCAGCTCTTGGATGGCTTGCTTGATTTTCCGGACCGCGGCGGATAGCTCAGGCTTCTTGGTGCCAGAGGCCCTCTCGGACCTCTCCTGAGCTACCCTCAACTCCCCCCAGAGGGAACTTAGCTTTTTTGCGGTGTCCTCATACTCACAGAGGTGCCCATGGACACGGGAGGCATAGGTGACGGTTGCCTCCCTCGCCACCTTGGTTCCCCAATCAGGGGGCACCGCTGCAGCACCTCTGCTGGCACTCGACCTACCTCCAGAGGGAGGAGCTGCCGCGGTCGTAGCCTCGGGGGTCCTCCGGGTCTTCATGCTGGAACCCCTGCTGCCTCGGCCTGATGTTGCAGCCATAGCCTGATTGGTGTTCCTCCCACCCCCCGCCGGCTTAGACCGGGAGGTGGGAGCCGGGGGCCCAGCCCCGGAGGCCAGTCCCACTCTGATCCTTCTTTCCTGGGAAGGGGGCAGACAAAAAGTCCCAGATGGAAAAACAAACCTCCCTTCCCAGGAGCTCTCTCCGCACATAGCTCAGTACAGGAACCTCAGCCGAGTCCTGGAGCTCTTTTATTATAAAAGTACAAAAACACATATACAAAACACAAAAACCAAACCACAGATACAATTATACAACAAACAAACAACTAACAACCAACAAAACCCCAGCAAGACATAACCTAAAATCTGAAATTATATAGAGTCCAACAAAGAAATATATGACGACACAAAGTTCAAGTCCTCCAGCAGACTCTCTAGGAGACCCCCCAGCAAGGGAAGACCCTACCATACCTCCAGGGTGCGCCCTAAAACGCACCCGACCCCCAGCATACACAACATCCATACCTGCACATTCATACCTAACCCCCTAACAAAAAAGGAAAACTAAATAACTGGCCCATCGCCAAAAATAAAGAAATAGGCCACCTGGCCGAAAATTTAATGCACAGCAACCCTATTTTATTTATTTATTTATTTATTTTTTTTTTTTCCCCACCACCATTTTTTAAAACACCCAAGGTCCCACGAAAGTTTGTGGCCTTATTACAGCAAGCCACGAAAGTTTGTGGCCATCAAAATCACAAATAACGGGTCCTTTTTCCCGCATCCCGTAGGACGTCCATTTTCCCAAAACCCCTCCCCCCTCCCCCCCTGAAACCCCCCACCCAACCTACACTAAACCCCCCACCCATACAATACACAAAACTATACACGTATATACATTACACAACATAACCAAAGCAAACACAACATAACAATAGCACAATATAAACAACTGACCATAAACATGAACCAAAAGTCAGACCCAAGTTCAGTGCTTGCAAGCCCTATATTCGGGTTTCCAATGCCGTAAAACAAAAAACTATAATGTGAGGGGAGCAGCCCACCACCAGGAAACCGGAGACTACCGAGGCTCTCACCCTAATCTAACACACAAACAGCCTGTCCCTCCCTATTAAAGAAAAAGAAAAACCTGTCCCTACCGCCCTACCAATCTTTCCCTACCTGTCCCTACCTGTACCTCTCTGACCCTCACTACCAACCTAATGCTAACTACCTATCCCTAAAGACTGTCCCTGTCTGTCCCTCCCTGACCCTACACATCCATCTGACCCTACAAATAAATATAAAATATAGAAAGGGACTAAACTAACCCTATCACAGACACACATACCCTAACTCTCCCTAGGGCACATTAAATGAGAACCCCCTCCATAGAAGGGAAGCCCTCCCTGCACCCAGCCTCTCATACTCCAGTGAGCGCACTTTTGCCAGGTCACCCAGGATGTTCCTAATCACCTCTTCCCGGGGGAGGACTTTCTGCTGGGTGGACACTAAACACCGTGCGTTCCACGTGTAAAACCTAGTCACTAAGCTAACTTAGAAAACAGTGCCCCGATCTCGGCCACCAAGGGATCTGAATGCCCCATAGGCCCACTCCGCATAGGAAAGGCCTGCCAGCCTGGGCCAGCCAATGGAAGCACCCACCCTCTTGTAGACCTCTGCATTAAAAGGACACCGAAGCAGGAAGTGCTCCATGCTTTCAAGCATGTCGCCACACTCCTCGCGGGGACAATCCCGGTCATCAGAGTTCCTGTACTTCAGGTTGTCCCTCACATACAGTCTCCCATGGAAGCAGCGCCAAGCCAAGTCCCAAAACTTCAAGGGGATCCGCTTAGAGTTTAATAACCCGAGCCCCACCTCCAGATCCCGGCTTGGGCAATCCTTGAGGGCCAGGGGCTTCTGGAAGTGGGTCAACAGAACCCTATTGTCAAGTAACCTCCTTGACAAGGTCCTGATCTCCCACACTCCCAGACCCCACCGGCGGATCACCTTCACAACCAGGGTAGCATAAGCCGGAAGATGCCCATGAGGCGTGCGAAGGTCCTTCACCCGCCCTCCTGTCTCCCATTGCTGGAAGAAAGGCCGAAACCACCCCCTACAGGAGAATACCCACGGAGGAGCCCTCTCTAACCAGAGGTTGGCGATGTTTGCCTTAAGAAAGATGTTTACTAGAAACACCACTGGGTTGACCATACCCAACCCTCCTAGTCTCCTCGTGCGATACGTGACCTCCCTCTTTATTAGGTTCAGCCTATTCCCCCATAATAGTTGGAAGAACAGGCTGTAGACCCGTGTCCAAAGAGGTTCTGGCAAGATGCAGACGCTGCCCAGGTATATTAATAAAGGGAGCAAATACCCCTTGGCCAGGTTAACCCTTTCCCTCAGGGTCAAGGACCAACCCTTCCACTGATCCACCTTCTGGGCGGCAATCTTAAGTCTGCCCTCCCAGTTTTGCTGGGGATAGTCCCCCGGGCCGAAACTGATGCCTAAAATTTTTGCTGTGGCCTGAGGCCCTGGAAGGGTGTCCGGGAGATCAAAACTAGGATCTCCCCCTCCCAGCCAGAGACTCTCACACTTATCCCGGTTGATCATGGACCCAGATGCCACAAAGTAGCGCTCAACCTCAGACATGACCCAGTCTGCCTCCTCTCTCGAGGATACAAAAAGGGAAACGTCGTCGGCGTACGCCACTACCCTCAATGTGGTCTCTGGCTCTGCCCGGTCCATCCCGACTCCCACCAACGGTCCGCGTTCCACTCTCCTTAAAAAGGGGTCGATCGCGAACACGTATAACAGTGGGCTCAGAGGACAGCCCTGGCGGACACCAGACCTCACCTCAAAAGGGGGTCCGACACAACCGTTCACAAGCGGAAAAGTCTCTGCCCCATTGTATAATACTCTCAACCAATCAACAAACCTCCCGGGCAGACCGTACCTCAGAAGGACGGACCAGAGGTACTCATGGTTAACCCGGTCAAAGGCCTTCGCCTGGTCTAAGGACAGCAAGTACCCCTTCCAGTGACCTGCCCTGCCCTGCTCCACTGCCTCCTGGACACCGAGCACAGCACTAAAAGTACTGCGGCCTGGAACAGAGCAGTGCTGGGCCCCTGAAAGGAGCCGGGGTGCAAACTTCACCAACCGATTGAAAAGCACCTTTGCCAGAACCTTTCGGTCCGTATTGAGAAGCGCTATGAGACGCCAATTCTCAATACGGGACGAGTCTTTACCCTTTGACAGGATAATCAAGGCAGACTTCCTCATTGAACCGGGAAGAATGTCCGAGGAGAGACATTCATTAAAAACCTCAGTCATGAGGGGGACCAAAGAGTCCCTAAAAGTCCTGTAAAACTCGGATGTTAAGCCATCCGGACCGGGCGATTTTTTGGGCCGGAGCCCATCAATGGCCCGTCTCACTTCCTCTTCCCTGATTGCTTCTGCCAAACCATGAAGAGAGGGGTCATCCCCTGGTTCAGGGATGGTTTCAGCCAGGAAAGCCGACATCTCATCCCGATCTGGATCCCTCCTTCCCAAGAGATGCGAGTAGAAGGATCTGACCACCTCCAGGATCCCTGATTTGGATCTGTTCAGGGAACCCGTACTGTCGATCAGTCCTGTTACCATCTTGCAACTCACTGACATCCTGCAGTTCCTGTAGGGGTCGGGCGAGCGGTACTTCCCGAAATCCCTCTCAAAAACTAAGGATGTGTGCCTATCATACTGGCACCCCTTGAGCAAGGCCTTCACCCTAGAGATTTCCTCACGGTCCCCTCCAGTCGAGACGAGCTGCTCGAGTTTCCTCCCCAGCTCCCGATACAGGCGGTACCTGTTCAGGCCTCTGAGGCTCGAAAGCTGACGGAAGAACCCCGCAACCCTTGTTTTGAAGATCTCCCACCACTCAGACTTACTGCTACAGAGACCCAAGAGAGGTACCTGGCTCTGAAGAAATTCTTCAAAGGATTGTCTCACATCCGCTTCTTCCAACAGGGACGAATTCAGCTTCCATAGGCCTCTCCCTATCCGGGGAGTCTCTGCAACATTCAAGGAAAAGGAAATGAAACAGTGATCGGAGAATTCCACCTCAACAGCGGACACTGCAGAAGAGACGGCTTCCTCCTTTAAAAAAAACCTATCTATCCTAGACCTACAACTACCCCTATGAAAGGTGAAATCCCCGTGACCTGGGGTGTGCCGGATGTGGACATCCACCAGGCGAGCTTCGCTTGCTATGCTGTTAAGGGTATTACTATCAAAAGCCAGCCTTCGGTCTCCGGGGCCTCCCCTATCACGGGATCTAGTTATAGTATTAAAGTCCCCACCGAAGACCACCTGCCGGCTGGTAAAAAGATAGGGCTTGATCTTCAGGAAGAGACATTTACGGTCCCACTTTGACTGTGGACCATAGATGTTAATGAGCCGGAGCTCCTGTCCCCCCATGAAGACGTCAAGGACCAAGCACCTCCCCATTTCTACCTCGATCACCCGTCTGCATTCCACCGAAGCGGCCTTAAAAAGGACCGCTACCCCGCTATACGGCTCGGCCGCAAGAGACCAGTATGAGGGCCCGCACCTCCACTCCCTCCTTGCTTTGTAAATGGCCCCCATGTCCGTTAGTCTGGTCTCCTGCAAAAATAAAATGTCAGCCTCAACTCGGTTGAAAAAATCAAAGGCCATAAATCTGGCCGCATCTGACTTTATACTGGCGACATTAATCGACGCCAGAGTCAACGGGGTAGGTTCCGCCATCATGGGTGATTGAGTTAGACGGCCTTCTTTTTCACCGCACCCCTCGATTTACTTTTCTCACCCTCAGAGGAGGAGCCAGACTCTCCCCTCCTCTTTAGTGACACCGAGGTGTCCATAGCACCCGTCACCACCTTCCCAGTACCGGGTTCCTCACCCCTGGACCCCAGAGCAGTCCCCCCCCCAGAGGAAAGTGAGCCCTCCGGAGGACGGACCCCGCCGCTCCCTGAAGGCACCTCAGATGTTACCGCCGGTCCCTCACCCCCGACCTCCGACACAGCAGAGTCATCGAGGGCATGGAACCGGTTGGAGAGGGGGATCAGAGGGGAGCCGGTGAGCCCTTCCGTAGGCACCTTAGTGGCCAGGGGGGGGGCCTTAGATGTTTTTGCCCCCTTTCGGTTCCTCCTCCGACTCTTACTGGTCTTACTGTCACCTTTTGTTTTAGGCTGCTCCACCACCTCCTCGTCCAGACTTTCATACTGGGAGGAGTCATCAGAAGCAGCCACCTCCTCCCTCTCCATCCTCCTGATCTCCTCGTTCACCGCCTCCTCCCCCAGGGCCTCAGGGGCACCGGCTGCCGCTTCCGAGGAGGGTACAGACATCACCCCAGTCGCCTGGGGCTTATCCTGCCCCCTACCCCCACGGCGCCTCACCTGATGCCACTGGCGGGCAGATGCATTGGCCACGCCTTCCTTCACTGGCCCCTCAGCCCCTCTCCCGCCCCCACCTCCAGCATCAGCAGAAGATGAAACGCCAGGGACTCCCCCATGGCCCACCCCTGCCTGACCAGAGATGGCGTTAGAAAAGGAGCGGGGGCAGCGGCTGTACGGGTGACATAGGTCACCACACAGGTGACACCTAATGTCACCACAGGCCGCGGCAAGATGACCTACCCCGCCACACAAGGCACATTTCTGTACCTTGCAGCCCGCGCTGAAGTGGCGGGGATCACCGCACCTGTGGCAGACCTTCGGCTGCCCCTGGTAAAAGATCAGGATCCTGTCCCTCCCCAGAAATGCTGAGGAGGGGATGTGGGTGACAGTACCGCCTGAGACCTTCAACCTCATCATGAAGGTCCAGCCCCCTGACCAAATGCCAAACTCGTCCCTGTTCTTTTTTGGGACGTCCGTGACCTCCCCATAGCGGGAAAGCCACGTCATAATATCGACCCCAGAGAGTGACTCGTTATTTGTCAAAACGGTCACCGTCTTTACGCCATTTTGGCGAGACACCGCCTGCACGGCAAAGTCTCGCCAGCCGGGCTCCCCCTTCACCAGTTCAAAATGCGACCAGAAAAGCTCTAGGCCCTCCGGCCGAACAAAACTGATGTCGAAGATGGGGGTACCAAAAGGATGGATCAGGGCAAAGATGTCAGTCGCCCTGAAGTCCATCTTCAGGAGGAGCTCCCCGACCCTCACTCTTGGCGGGCACGCTTCACTGCCCCTCCACCGAAGACGGACTACATTCCTCCTGGCCACCCCCTGCCCGGCTGTCGGGAGGGACCACACTGTCTCCCCCTCCCTTTTATCTTGGAAGGCGGCCTGGCCGTGTCTATCCAGCCAAAAGGCCAGGTCCACCTCTCTTCCCTCTACCTGGATCGTCCGTTCTCCCTTCTTGAGGGCCTCCAGGAAACGGCGCCGCAAGTCACCATCCCTGAGGTCCAGAGGTGAGGAAGCCCCCCGAGAAGACCCCGAGGCCCCGGCTACTACCCCCGCAAAACTCCGAGGACCAGCAGCCGGGGGGGCAGATGGACCAGCCCTGTCCCCACTCCCCCCACTACCAACAGACATACCATTCTTACCCCCGGCCACAGACACGCCAACATTCGTGTCCTCAACCACAGCCACATTCATACCCACGCCATCCCCATCCATGTCAACAGTCACCCCACTTGGGCCACTCTCACTCACATGCACACTGGGGTCACAGTTCTTCATTTTTTGCAAGCATTTTTTTCCTGCAGTTTTTTCACTGCTGCCACCTGCTGGCAGCACCTTCCCTGCCGGGGGGTTTTGGGAGCCAGTTGCTGCTGGCAGTTTTGCCGGCGCCCCTGCCCCAGATAAGCCCACGGGCACAGGGGACACCGACAGGCAGGCACCATCTCTGCTCTCTGTTGCAGCTGTGGCACTACTGCTCCCAGCAGCTTCCGGCGCTAAGCCCCGCCCCTTTTCGGGCGGAGCCACGCCCACTTTGGTAGGGTTTGCCTGCGAGGCCACGCCCCCCGCACCAGGCAGCACAGTGGGGGCCCCAGAGGCCACTCCCACTGGTGCCGCGGGTGACAGGGAGGCCACGCCCCCCGCACCAGGCAGCACAGTGGGGGCCCCAGAGGCCACTCCCACTGGTGCCGTGGATGACAGGAAGGCCACGCCCCCCACACCAGGCAGCACGGTAGGGGCCCCAGAGGCCACTCCCACCGGTGCCGTGGATGACAGGGAGGCCACGCCCCCCACACCAGGCAGCACGGTGGGGGCACCAGAGGCCACTCCCACCGGTGCCTTTGGTGACAGGGAGGCCACGCCCCCCCGCACCAGGCAGCACGGTGGGGGCCCCAGAGGCCACTCCCACCGGTGCCTTTGGTGACAGGGAGGCCACGCCCCCCCGCACCAGGCAGCACGGTGGGGGCCCCAGAGGCCACTCCCACTGGCGCCGTGGATGGCTGGGAGGCCACACCCCCCGAAACCGGCCGCGCAGGGACCCCCGAAGCCGACCCGGAACCGGGTCTACTCACAGGGGCCCCTGGACCAGCGGCACCAGCTCTCAGGGGCATAGCACCCCCTACCGGCACACCCGTTGCCACAAAAAGCCTGGCCACCCCAGCTCCGGTGGCCGGCCCCAGGCTAGGCCACTCCCCCTCGGCACCCAGCGGCGGTGGAGCCCCCCGCGCTGACCCATTACTGGGCCCCTGCGCAGGGGGTCCCGACCTCGCCACGGATTTTGCCAGGGGAGCAAGCCCCACCTTACGCTTATGAGCCGGCTCTGCCGGAGCGGCAGGCCCCGCGCCCCTTATCTTAACAGGTTTCTGGGTCCCTAAAAGTGATCCAGATTTTTTAGTGGATCCGTGTGTGAGGGACCCAGACACCCCAGCACACGCCGCCGGAGATGCGGCCCCGGCTGTCGGTGCACCGCCGGCAGCGCAGGAGGCAGCGGCGGATGTACACGCCGCCCCGCGCACGCCAGCAGGAGCACCAGGTATATAAAGGTATGTAAAGTATAGACTATAGGAGGCTGAGAGTGCGGTATACGTTTTATATGAGGCCTAGAGTGCGGACCTACATGATGTACAACTCACTCGGCCTCCTACATAAAGTATATACTGTTTCCACGGACCGTGTGTCCGTGGGCAAAACACGCTGACATGTCAGTTTTTTTTATACACTGCACGGGCCGAAAAACCTCCCGCACACGAGCACACAGATGACGTGCGTGTGTCGTTGGTGTGACACATACCGGCGCCTGGGAATTAGCGGTACAGTTCATGCTGTTCCCAGGTGCTTAAGGAATCAGCGATCAGCGCTAGCAAGGGACAATGTTGAGAGCAGTAGGTTCACCTCCCGATGTTGCCAAAACCTGTAAATATAAGAAAATTAAAAAAAACATATTCACCTGGCTTGAGGCGACCACACACGCTGAGGAGCTTGACTCCCTGCAGCGAGCAGGCCCCTATGCTCACTGAGCTCAGCATAGGTCGGGGGACCGCTCACTGCAGCAAGTCATTCTCCTACGCTCCTCATCGTGTGTGGTCACTTTAAGCCAGGTGAATATATTGTTGTTTTTTTTAATTTTAGTATTATTTTTACAGGTTTTGGAGACATTTGGAGGTGAATACTACTTTCAACATTGTCTCTTCATTGTCCCTTGCTAACACTGATTGCAGCGCCGGCAGGGGACAGTGATGAGCGATTCCTTCAGCACCCGGTGCTTGGGAACAGCACAAACTGTACCGCTGATTCCCAAGTGGTGGTACGGTATGTGTGATCCTGATGGAGCACACGTATGCCACACTGACACGGATATCTCCGGTACTGTTTTTTCCAGTACCGGAAATATCCAGATGTATGAAAGAGCCCTATGCCATATAGGAGGCCAAGAGTTTGTATGTCACATTGGAGACCAAGAGTGCGGTATACGTTATATATGGGGCCTATATGACATAATAGATCACACTCTCTACCTCCTATATGAAATATAGATCACACTCTTGGACTCATGAATTATACAGTGTATATGTCATATAGGAGGCTGAGAGTGCGGGCCTATATGACGTATACAACACACTCAGCCTGATATATAAAGTATATATTATAGGAGACCGAATGTGCAGTCTGTACGTCATATAGGAGGCCGAGAGTGCGATATATGTCATGTGTGGGGCCAATATGATGTATACCACATAGAAGTGAAGTATGCCGCCACCAGTTCCCAAATCTTCCCAAACGGGTTTTTTAGCCGTTGGCTATCCACATCAGGAGGTGCAATGTCTAAATAAGCAGTGTTAATCAAATGTCCAAGGAAGTATGAAAAAGACAGCACTCACCAATGGATCCCAAAAAAAGATCCTTTTATTTCAGATTCAGCGTACAGACGTTGTGGCTGGTTCAGGGGTGAAAAGAGGACGACGGCCGTTTCGCGCACAAGCAGCGCCACTACGGGTCCAGTATAGTTCACTCCCGCACCCCTGAACCAGCCGCAACGTCTGTATGCTGGATCTGAAATAAAAGGATCTTTTTTTGGCATCCATTGGTGAGTGCTGTCTATTTCATACCTCCTATATGATGTATAGATCGCACTTTCTACCTCATATATGACAAACAGACCGCACTCTCTGCCTCCTATATGACATATACAATGCATTTGGCCTCCTATATTTCATTGCAGCCATTTGGTAAATTCTAAAAAGTTCATTATTCTTCTCATTAAAGTACACTCTGCACCCCATCTTGACTACAAATTTATTGAAAAAGCACTTTACATTACAGAGGGGACTTGTACAGACAATAAAGACATTACAGAATAAACATAACTCAGATACCAAGAGGAGTGAGGGCCCTGCTCGCAAGCTACAATCTATGAGGAAATAGGGAGACACGAAAGGTAAATGATAAAATGTGCTTATATTGTATGATACAACCATTATACACTAAATAGGGTCTGCACATAACGCTGCATGAACCGCTCACCAGCCAGTATGTGTATGGCCACAGAGGGCTATTAAGTGCATGGAGGGTGTGCACACAGACGCTACAAGGGTCTATATATGCTACTATATGCAGTATATAGTGTACAGACGGTTAGATAGTATGGTGCTGCGTATATGGTGTGGAATCCACATTCTATTCACTGCCATATCTATACATTATATAGTATATACACTGCTCCGCTCTATATTCCTGAACACAGTGTATATGTATATACTGTATAATGTGTGTGTCTGTATATATAAT
This sequence comes from Phyllobates terribilis, assembly GCF_046119375.1. NCBI lineage: Eukaryota > Metazoa > Chordata > Amphibia > Anura > Dendrobatidae > Phyllobates > Phyllobates terribilis. The sequence goes on from NW_027362833.1 coordinate 694,189, forward strand.
ATATACATATATATTGCAGAGTACCACTTCTGTCCTCTATACTGGGTGTAATTCTGTATATGTATTATTCTGTATATACAGTATATACACTGGATAGAAGCAATTCTCCTGTCCTGTATACTGGGTGTAATTCTCAGTATCTGTATATACACACTGCACTGCTAAAATAAGATGTAAAATAATAATAATTTGAGTGGTTTACCCTCTGATATGTACCACTCCCAGCATGCACTGTCAGATTTAACCCTTCAGGGCCTGCTGGGAGTTGTAGGTTTGTTACTGCAGGGATGATGCGGGGACGGGTATTGCATTTGAACTCACAGCATCAAGTCATTCACACTTTAAAGAGAACCTGTCACGTCCTAGCTGCCCTCTACACTGCCCCCATAGCGTTGGTAGTGACGCAATGTGCATCACTAGCAAGCTGTTTTCATGAAAATCGCTGCAGCTATAATGAATTTATAACGTTTAATATACTTATATCTAGGGCCGGCTCCAGGTTTTTCTGGGCCCCGGGCGAGTCTCAGTGGGCCCCTCTAACACATACCACGATTCATGATGCACAGATACCGCAGAGAAATCTATATATATAGTACAATGCAAAGATTTCACTTCTTACATTACATGAGTGATATCTACTGTAAATTCTACAATAGCTCAGAAGCCGGCGAATCCTCGCAGCACACAGTGCAGACCGGACAATATAGTCCTCCATACAGTATTATGGGCACCACTAAGTCCTCCATACAGTTTTATGGGCCCCATTATATATTGCTCCATACAGAATAATGACCACACATAGTCCTCGTACAGTATAATGGGCACCACATATCTCCATACAGAATACTGGCCCCCATATAAGGCCGCATACGGAATACTGGCCCCCATATAAGGCTCCATAAAGGAATACTGGCCCCCATATAAGGCCCCATACGGAATACTGGCCCCCATATAAGGCCCCATACGGAATACTGGCCCCCATATAAGGCCTCATACGGAATACTGGCCCCATACGAAATACTGGCCCCCATATAAGGCCCCATACGGAATACTTGCCCCCATATAAGGCCCCATAAAGGAATACTGGCCCCCATATAAGACCCCATGAAGGAATACTGGCCCCCATATAAGGCCCCATACGGAATACTGGCCCCCATATAAGGCCCCATACGGAATACTGGCCCCCATACGAAATACTGGCCCCCATATAAGGCCCCATACGGAATACTTGCCCCCATATAAGGCCCCATAAAGGAATACTGGCCCCCATATAAGGCCCCATACGGAATACTGGCCCCCATACGAAATACTGGCCCCCATATAAGGCCCCATACGGAATACTTGCCCCCATATAAGGCCCCATAAAGGAATACTGGCCCCCATATAAGACCCCATGAAGGAATACTGGCCCCCATATAAGGCCCCATACGGAATACTTGCCCCCATATAAGGCCCCATACGGAATACTGGCCCCCATATAAGGCCCCATACGGAATACTGGCCCCCATACGAAATACTGGCCCCCATATAAGGCCCCATACGGAATACTTGCCCCCATATAAGGCCCCATAAAGGAATACTGGCCCCCATATAAGACCCCATGAAGGAATACTGGCCCCCATATAAGGCCCCATACGGAATACTGGCCCCCATTTAAGGCCCCATACGGAATACTGCCCCCCATATAAGGCTCCATACAGAATACTGGCCCCCATATAACGCTCCATACAGGATACTGGTCCTCTTATAAAGCTCCATACAGGATACTGGCCCCCATATAACGCTCCATACAGGATACTGGTCCCCTTATAACGCTCCATACAGGATACTGGCCCCCATATAATGCTCCATGCAGGCTGTTACCCCCCACATAATGCCCCATACAGGCTGTCTCCCCCCTTATAATGCTCCATGCAAGCTGTTACCCCCCACATAATGCCCCATACAGGCTGTCCCCCCACCGTATAATGCTCCATGCAGGCTGTTCCCCCCACATAATGCACTAAGCAGGCTGTCCCCCCCCCTTATAATGCCCCATGCAGGCTGTTCCCCCCTTATATTGCCCCATGCAGGCTGTCACCCCTCCTCTTTATAATGCCCCATGCAAGATGTCACCCCCTCTCTCTATAATGCCCCAAACAGGATGTCACCCCCCCTCTTTATAATCCCCAATCAGGATGTCACCCCCCCTCTTTATAATGCCCCATTCAGGATGTCACCCCCTCTCTTTATAATGCCCCATGCAGGATGTCACCCCCTCTCTTTATAATGCCCCATGCAGGATGTCACCCCCTCTCTTTACAATGTCCTATGCAGGATGTCACCCCCCTCTCTTTATAATGCCCCATGCAGGATGTCAGCCCCCCTCTCTTTATAATGCCCCATGCAGGATGTCATCCCCTCTCTTTATAATGCCCCATGCAAGATGTCACCCCCCTCTCTTTATAATGCCCCATGCAGGATGTCACCCCCTCTCTCTATAATGCCCCATGCAGGCTGTCACCCCCTCTCTCTATAATGCCCCATGCAGGATGTCACCCCCCTCTCTTTATAATGCCCCATGCAGGATGTCACCCCCCCTCTCTTTATAATGCCCCATGCAGGATGTCACCCCCCCTCTCTTTATAATGCCCCATGCAGGATGTCACGCCCCCATATTATGCCCCATGCAGGATGTCACCCCCCCCCATATTATGCCCCATGCCTCCATACATTAAAAAAAAAATCAAATACTCACCTCCCTCCTCACCTGCTGCAGCTGCTCGGGTCGGGACTCCAGCGTTGGCGGCGTCTTTCCGCTCTGTGCTCCCTGTGACAGCTCAGGGGGAGGGCGCAGTGGAAAGACTTCACCGCACCCTCTGACCTGAGACGTCACAGAGAGCGCAGAGCAGGAAGACGGCGGATCTGCAGAGGCACGGGGAGAGGTAAGTATCCGGCTGCCGGGGCCCTGAGCAAGCGGGGGAGAAGGGCGGGCGCTGACACCGCTCTCCTCCGCCCATAGCCCAACGGGGTGCGCGACCGCCAGTGGGCCCCCTGCCTGCTCAGGGCCCCGGCACTTGCCCGGGTGCGCCGGGTGCTGACGCCGGCCCTACTTATATCCTACCTGCCTTTTCAATCATAGGGGCGTGCTTGTCATATTCAGTCAAGGGCGAGCGCAGCATTCACTCACTGCTGGCGCCGTCCATGTATTTGAATCCTGTTCCTGACCAGCGCTGATATTGTGGGACGCAGGCGCACTTGTAGATGTCCGGCCGCCTGCGCAGTGAGGCTCTGTGATTACCAGATTCACTGCGCATGCTCTGGGAACATAGCGCGTTAAAGCGCATGCGCAGTGAGGCTGTGTGATTATGACTTTTTCTTCACTTTGAAAATTGTTTAAGTTGGCTGAGGGACTGGGTGGTTTACCTAGGACAAGGAATGGCCATGTGTAAGAGAAACCGCTACTGATTGTAAATTACAGATTCTGTTAACTACAATAAATAAGTTGGTTAACAAGAAACACTTTGATATAGTGCACTACACAATACAGTTCTCTTTTACACACTGTATAGTTTGCTAAAAGGCACACGTTTTAGTGGGAGAGGCCGAAAAATGAACGAGTAATACAACCGTTTATGGATGCTGTAGTGTGGACCCCTAGAGTCAATTCTCCTGGTGGGCCCTAGGCACCCCAGTCCGACCCTGTATGAGGCCTTTACATGGTATCAACGCCTGCGATGAGAACGCCACATCATAGTAATAGCAGAATCACAAATATAAGATTATATGAACAGATTAAAGCAAGATTTCTATTGCTGGCTGCAGAATGAGTTAACTGGGATATCATCAGTGAGTTTGATCTGACTGGAGAAGTAACTACTCTTGTTTTTATTCTTTTGAGCTCCATTCAGCTAATTTATGATTTATCACCTTCCCTGAGCATACATGGAAATCATGGGGTCCCATAGCAGAAGTAATAATTAAGCCCCCACAAAAAAACATTAATATTCAGCGGGGTCACAGAAGAGCATACCTCACAAGTTTGCAACCCTTCCATAGTAATTTTGCCCCAATTGAAGCCCCCTAGTGTTCCCACGTACTAAGATACTCCTTTAATGGCCAAAAATGTGCCCCCAAACACAGTAAGATACCCCCACAGTGAATTTCTCCACTGTACCCTCCACACATACAGTATGATGACTCTACAGTACCCCCGCAAAGTATGATAAACCCCAGTGACCTCTACACAGTATGATGGCCCCCGCATAACCCTCCACACAGTATAATGGACCCCGCACAGCCCTCCACACTGTATAATGGTCCTCATACAGTGTAATGGCCCCCACTATCCACCCAAGCAGTATAATGACCCCCATCAGCCACTTATACAGTATAATGCCCCTCACCACACAGCCCTCCAAATAGTATAATGGCCCAAACACAACGCTCCAAATAAAATAATAGTCCTCACATAAGCCTCTAAACAATATAATAGTCCCCACCCAGCCCTCCAAATAATATAATGGACCCCACATAGGCCTCCAAATAGTATAATAGTCCCCATACAGCTCTCCAAATAATAGAACGGTCCCCACATAGCCCTCCAAATAGTATGATAGCCTGACACATAGCCATTCAAATAGTAGTATAATGGCCCCCACAGAGCACTACAAATAGTATGATGCTCCCCACATAATCCTCCAAATAGTAGAATGATGGCCCCCACATAGTTCTCCAAATAGTATGATGGTCCCCAAGACAGCCCTAAAATTAGTATTTTAGCACCCCAAATATGATGATGCCCCCCAAATAACCCTTCAAATAATATGATGGCCTCCAAGTAGCCCTACAAATAGTATCATGGCCTTCCAGTTTGCCCTCCAAATAATATGATGGCCCTCACAAACTACTTATTAATTAAAAAAAAAATACTCACCTCTCCCCATTCCCCTGCTGTTCTGGTCTTTGCAGCATGTGGTTTGAAACTATGCTCAGCTCGGCACAGTGGACGCGATTTTGGGACGTTATCACGTCCACTGAGCTGAGACATCAGAAGCACAGAGGAGAATGATGGAGGAGGGAGCAGACGGTTCCCTCCTCCATCATTCCTTTCAATTGTATCTGCATCCAGAATGCGGATACAGTTGAAAGTGTGATGCTGGATGCGGGGGGCCTGATGCCTGTGCTGACATCGCCACCTGTCTCACAGTTGCAAAGCAGCTGCGGGGTCTGCCGTTATTAGCGGTATGCCAGTGCCATTGTTATGTGACATGAGCCCCGGGAGAGCCAGTGCCGAGACAGCTGGTACAACACCAACACCGAAGGTGAATATAAGTGTTATTTTACTGGGGAGAAACATAGGGATTTAGAAGGGGTTGTCTGATTAGTGGACATCCCCTTTAAGTAATCAAGTTCATTAAAGGGGTTGTCCACTACTGCATATCCCCAGCTTATTACATTTAGGACTTCAGCACCGCTTTTTCCGGACATTGCTATGACTTGTTATGTCCTCTGCAGCCAATTAGCAGATGTTGGTCAATAGTCTGTCAGGACGGACATCTGCTCTGAAGAAATAGAGTTTTTGAGACTTGTAGACATTATGGAATAACGTCCATAAAAATATCCCAAGCCGGTATTGGTCCTCCAAGAAGCATGAAGCCCTCGCTGCTACTAACTTACTCCCATACCTGGATCTACCTAGATGATGAAAACACTTGGACTGTAAGGTACAAATCAGGTGAAATTATGAAACCTGGAGGGAATGTAACTTCAGGTTGTGCGTAGATATCCGTAGATAGAAGTCGTTATTTATCCGCCATTAATGAAATGTTTTGTCCATTTTTGCTCCACAAATCTGAGGCCGATGAATGGGGGAATGGCACCAATGCTATGGAGAATGCCTTGAAAATTGAAAAGGGCGTAAATAAGGCTCTGCTGGACCTCCACAAGATTGCTATGGACCATGCGGACCCTCATGTAAGTGACTCCCCCATAGCGTATAGATACCGCGTGTTCATTTTATAAAATATCCTCCAAGAAGGAACAGTTCATGTATCTTCTGTGACCTCCATATTGTGCTGTTCCTGGAAATGTAATACCACCTGACTACTAGATGTCACGTTCCCCTTTATAATGGGGGGTGTTCCAACACAAGCTGCATATTATGGCACTGTTATAAAGCTATGGGACAATTCATTAGTGTATTTGCACCTTTTTTTTCTAGTTTTTAGTGTTTTTCATTTGCGCCTTGTTCTTCTTTTAATTTGCGCCTTTTTGAAGTCTGCAGCGTTCCCTTTTTTTTCATTGATCATTATGGGGTTTCCGGCTAATTATCTAATTGTGACTTTTTAAAAAGTTGTCACATTTTTACTCAAATATATTTCAAGTGATTTTGTGTTCTGTAGTCCGGGAGGTTTTTTTGCACAAACTTTGCAACATTTTAGCATGCCACTTTTTTGCGATACAAAGACACAAAAAGGTTTAAAGACAAAAAAAATACAGTTTTGATTTTGGGCAAAATCCATGAACCAGGTGCGCCACTTTCAGGAATTTGGCACAAAAAAATCAAATGATACAAAAGAGAAAAGGGACTTGAAAAAATACAATGTTGTATTGGGCCCTATGACGGCACAGCACAGATTTTAGTAAAGGTTTTGCAGGATTACTAAGAGGGGTTCACATGCTATCAATTGTTAAAAAAACAAGCAAAATGATGACTCGGACCCTCTGATTTTCGAGGTATAAGGCTACGTCCCCACAATGAGCTTCTAGTGAGTTTTAGATATAGCAGATTTTCTGCCCCATTAAGTAAAATAGGTTACTTGAATTTTTTTCGAAAATATACAGCATAAAAAACTCACCCAAAACTCATTGTGAGAACGTAGCCTAAGGGTATGTGCACATCATTTAGACGCCGGTGAGTTGTCCTTGGTGAAGCTCTGCCATCGGTGGTTTTCACTCTATACTTTAAAGGGAACCTGTCATGTCCCTAAACGCTATTAACCTGCAGATATGGGGTTAATCTGCAGGTTTATAAAGCTGCCGGGCGTCTTACTGAAAGGCCGGCTACCGGGAGGAAATGCACTTTATTCCCCACGGCAGCCTCCAGCTTTCAGTCATAGAGGCGCGGCCGGCGTGGCTTCAGTCATTGTTCAGTACATAGTGAGCGACGGCTATAACCGCACCCTGGCACTGACTGACAGCCGGCTAAGCGGCCCCTGTAACCGCTCCCTGTAAAGACTGACAGCCGGATCTGTACTGATGTACTGCTGAGCTGTCAGTCAGTGCCGGGGCGTTGTTACAGCTGCCGATCACTGTATATTGAGCGGTGTCTGAAGTTGCGCCGGAAGCTTTAACCCCTTTCTGACATTGTGCATAATAATACGTCCCTGTGCCTTATGGACCAGGTACGTATTATTACGACACAGGTTGTGCGGGATCAATCGCCACCGGTTGTCAGCTGATTTTGACAGCTGACACCCGGCACTTTAACCCCCTAAATGCTGCGATCGCAGCATTTAGCAAGTGAGTGGAGGGACAGAAGCACCTCTGCTCTTGGATCGGAGACCCTGCGCTGTCCTCACGGGGTCCCGATCGTTGCCATGGTGACACGATGTCATCATGACGACACCTGTGTCACCAGGCACCAGCAAGTTAGTTTGACCATGCGCAGTGCATGATAAAACTAGCTTGTGTCTGCAGCACTGACAGTTTACAAGGTATAGCAGTGATCCTGCACTGCTATACCTTAGAACTGCGATCAGCCTGCTGAAAGTGAAAGTCCCATAGTGGGACCAAGTAAAAAAAGTGAAAAAAAGTTGTAAAAATATTTTTTTAAAAATAAAAAAATAATAAAAAAATAAAATATTATTATGAAGAAAAACAATAAGAGTACACATATTTAGTATCGCCGCATCCGGAACGACCTGATCTATAAAACTGTCCCACTAGTTAACCCCTTTAGTGAACACAGTTAAAAAAAAAGAATCAAAAAACGGTGCTTTATCATCATACCAACGAACAAAAAGTGGAATAAAACGCGATCAAAGAGACGAATATAAATAAAAATTATACCACTGAAAACATCATCTTGTCCCGCAAAAAGCAAGCCACCATACAGCTCCATCAGCCAAAAAATAAAAAAGTTATAGCTCTTAGAATAAAGCGATTTTTTTCTATGAAATAGTTTTTATTGTGTAAAAGCGCCAAAACATAAAAAACGATATAAATGCAGTATGGCTGTAAATGTACTGACCCGAGGAATAAAGCTGCCTTATTAATTTTACCACACACAGAACTGCATAAAAAAAACTAAAAAAACAATTACTGAATTGTTGGTTTTTGTTTATTCTGCCTCCCAAAAATCAGAATAGAAAGCGATCAAAAAATGTCACATGCCCGAAAATGGTACCAATAAAAACATCAACTTGTCCCGCAAAATACAAGCTATCACATAACTCTGTCGACCGAAATATGGAAAAATTATAGCTCTCAAAATATGGCGATGCAAAAACTAGTCTTTGCAAAAAAAAAAGTTTAGTGTGTGACAGCTGCCAAATGTAAAAACCCGATATGAATCTGGTATCACTGTAATCGCACCGACCCGAAGAATAAAGTCATCTAATCACTTAAACCGCACGAGGAACGGTGTAAATAAATAAATAAAACCAATTCTTCACCTGCTGTTGGTTTGTTCATTCAGCCTCCCAGAGTTCGCAATATGGCTCTGCCCACATTTATCCTGTGCTCTACGCTCAGCGCTTACACCGGGGTTTCCATGTAAATCTCTGAAATACGTGATCCAGACGGAGCCTCCGGCGGAAGATTCCCTGTAATGAGGCAGATGGAGGCACCGTCTGGCCTGTGATCCCACAGTGTCCGTCTTTTTATTAGGCGTGAATAAAAGTGCCATCGGCCACAGTTTTGCGAGCCTCTGATAAAAAGAACACCGCTGAACAGAGGCCACACAGAGTCCAGAGTAATTAACAAATAAAGTAGCACACTGCAAGGCTAAGTATGTAAACATGAAATATGGAATATGAATAGCATTACTGCTGTAGAAAATAGAAATAAATGAGAAATCTTAGGACATAAATTGGCCAATTCATGTGTATCTGGCAGCCGCGGTAAGGCGTTTCTCAGTGCCAGGACCCTACCAATGTGAATACCTCTCTAAGGGACAGGTACACATGAATTGGCCAATTTATGCGCTAAGATTTCTCATTTATTTCTATTTTCTATAGCAGTAATGCTATTTATATTCCATATTTCATGCTTACATACTTAGCATTGCAGTTTGCTACTTTATTTGTTAATTGTATATGGAGGTAGCTTCTCCTAGTAAGCACCTGTTCACACCTATTTCTCGTATTAGAAGTGCCATCAGTTTTTTCTGTTTACAGAGTCCAGAGTTAGGCCGGTTTCACATGTCCTGATATTTCCAGTATCGGAAAAACCGGTACGGGAGATATCCGTGTCCATGTGCACCTGTGTGGCAACCGTGTGCCGCATCAGGAGCGCACATTCCGCCACCTGGGAATCAGCAGTACAGTTACCGCTGTTCCCAATCACCGGGTGCTGAATGCTGCCCTCATCATTGTAACCTGCTGGCGCTGTGATCAGCACAACCAAGGGACAATGATGAGAGTAGTAGTCTGCTCCCGCTGTGTCCTAGTGTAAAAATAAGAATAAAATTAAAAAATCCTTATACTCACCTGCCTATCAAAGTAAAAGTGAAGTACCCATAGCTCTTTCTTACATTCAAGCATCTGATGCTGATGCTCAGTCTATGTAGATGGCATCTTAGCTGTTGCTAGGCAACTTCCTTATAAGGTGAGATGCACCTGTAAGATTCCATCACAAGATTCCATCATGACATCACTGCTATTATGACATCATAATTCCCAACCACTACTTATACAAGCGTTTACACTTCAGTGTCACTTTGATACCCCGGTGTCATTGTTGTCAGTGTTTAGCTACTTATCTAGTGATATACTGATTGCGCATTTCATTGAAATGTCTGGAATTTCTCCAGACAGACTTCAGGAGTTGGCACTACTCCAGGGGATTCTTACCACCTATACCCCTAACTTTGTGCTACCACTACCCGATGGCGTCCTCAGCTTCACTTACCGGCTGGTTATGGAGCTTGTACGGGACTGCTTGACCAAATACTACCAAGGTCGTATTACCTCAGAATATCTTCAGCATTTACAGCAGAACATCAGGACATTAGTACAACAGGTAAATAGCAGACAATCTGCACAAATTATTATTATTATATCTAGTTGGTCTCCCTTACTGTATAGTGGTATTATTGGTAGTAATAAAATTTAGACTTTCTTCAGTGTCAGGCAGGGTCATATTTGTAATAGAGATCCCCATTTTGGGAAGAGGGTGTAGTAATAAAATTTAGACTTTCTTCAGTGTCAGGCAGGGTCATATTTGTAATAGAGATCCCCATTTTGGGAAGAGGGTGTAAAAGTGCAGCATGAGCCTGTATGATTCAAATGTCAGGGCTAGATTTCATTCCTAGTCCAGTCCTTGTCCCTTAGTAAAGACACTTCATTTAGCACCTTAATCCGGATTTCTTATAAATATGTAATTATGATTTTTATTGTGTATAACAAATATTAATAATTTATCTCAGACCATAGAACTAGCCTCACTGATTAGAAATGTAAAGTACCCACAGTTCTTTCTTACATTCAAGCATCTGGTACTGATGCACAAACTATGGTTTTGCCACCTTAACTATTGCTAGGAAACTTCCTTTCACGGTGAGATGCCCCGTTAAGATTCCATCACAAGATTCCATCACGACATCACTGCTATTATGACATCATAATTCACCACCACTAATTATACAAGTGTTTTTATGCTGTATAAAAAATAATAATAATAATACAAATCAAATAATAATAATGGAATACAAGTTTATTTACAGAAAATTGTTCTTTAGATCGACACCAATATAATATATAAAATGTACCAAATGTGTAGTAATTGTAGCTGCAGATAGACAGGAGTAAAATGGTTACATAAATGGCCTCCTCCATTCTGCACTTTCTCTCATGATTTTCCTTTTGTATTTATTTCCATCTTTATAGGCTGAAGAAAAAGCCCAAAGTGGAAAATTGGCCTTTTTTAAACAACTGGCCCAAAATGTCCTGAATATACTGGAGAGTCCGGCCCGCTCACTGGAGCACCTGGTAAGGAGCCATCATCTTCTATATCACATGTCCTTGTCCCCTCCAGGCAGGCACAGGATATTTCATGACCGCCTGTCCCTGCGGCTCCATCATCTGTGATGGCAGTCTGTACTTAGCGGTGGGAGTTTGTATTTCTGCCTCTGTTTTGCTCGATCATCACAATCTTCCTTCTTGTAAATGCTGCAATTCTGATAACAGAGATCAGTTGTATATACAAGTACCTTATATATTATTGTTGATTTACTGGAGGGAGTGGCTGTGTATAGTCCGTCCAATACTGAAATTACCAGTAAATCCAATGTTTAGTCCTTCCTATCTATTGTATATGATAATTTAGTATTTGTGAAATGTTATACTAATTGTACATATTATAACCATCAGGAAACATCCGAAGGTGACTCCGAAGAGGGGCAAACCGTGAACATGCCTGACCCTAATATTAGTCAGTTAGAGCTAAAAACTGATCTGATTGAAGGTAAGCCGATCATCTAATATTTTACATTCAAATATCCAGATATTATAGAGAATGGCAGAGAATATGTAGATTTACTCTTCATTCCCTGTAATGGAGAGGGATCATGTAATTCTACTTCACGCCTGTGTGGTCTTCTCGGCTCCAAAATGAGGGTCATAGATCCCCAATCATGTAATTGTTCAAAAATACCATATTTTGAAGACTATAAGATGCACCGGACCATAAGAAGCAGGTGAAATTTTGGAGGGGAAAATAGGAAAAACATTTTTTTAATAAAATGGTGGAGCAACTTATAATCCAATTTTGTGGTAACTTTTCTAGGGGAAAGGCGGCGGAAAGATGGCAGCAGCAGGAGTGGGGCGATGCTGCACTGAAGTCCCTGCACTTCCATGGTTTTCAATCTGGTGGACCTTGGGAAAATCTCCACCGGAGGTGGCGCATGCACAGATTGAGATCTCGGGAGACAAGATCTCAATCTGCATGCGCCATCTCCAGAATCCATTTTTCCGAAGTCCACCACACTGAAAATCATGGAAGTGCGGAGTCTCCGGCGACATTTTCTGAAAGCCCAGGGGCCGCTGCATCCTTGCACCGCCGAACACCCCCTCCTCCCAGCCTGGGGCCCACAGCATCGCCCCACTCCTGCCGCCGCCAGCTTCCTGCAGCAGTGACCCTGCGTCCTGGGGCCTCGCTTCACCGCAACCCCCCCCCCCCTCAGTAAGCTACGTTGGGATAAGACGCACCCCCATTTTACAGAAAAAAGTGTGTCTTATAACTTGAAAAATACGGTAATCAGATCCTGAACAATCGCCCAGTGTATCTATCTCTGGATGTGCCATAAATACTGTATATTTAGTATGTGCAGAATACCAGATATCTAGTTTTTATATCATTTACAGAGATCTTGTCATGTCCTTCATTATATGGATGTGTTATATATTAAGTACTGATATAGACTGATACATGACATCTTTTCATTATTTTATCATTATTTTAGAAATAACTGTGTCGACGGCCAGTACTGATGGTGGAATATGTGAGACACCAGAGATCCACGAATCTGCCAGTGTAAGTATCAGAGGAGACGTCTGTTTATCATCAGATAACGGGGTATGAATTACACATATAATATTATACCCCAGATGACAATGGGATATCTTTGCTTGTATGTAGATCAGATCTATTGTGAGTAATGATGGCATTGTTATTCTGCCTCTTCTGTGTGATGCCCCTTATCATACCCTGCAGTACAGTGATATCTATGCATGGGGAATATCCCCTTAAAATATAATACTGTCTGTGGAGGGTCCGGCTTGCATCATGTCCTCTACATCTGCTGCAATGTAATCAGCGTGGACATAATATAGAGGAGAAGTTCCTGCATCTGGAGCTTTTATTTTCCTGCAGATTCTATGTCTTAATGTCATTTCTTATTATTTCTAGGCCTTGACCGGATCATTGAACTTGGAGACAAGTCCTAGTAAGACCGACTTTAAACCAATCAAACTGATCAGCAGTGGAGCTTATGGGTGAGCTTTATGTTTGCATAATATACATTTCCTAGTGTTCCTTATGACAATGCTTCTGTCTCTGTGCCCAGCCCGTACAACAGAGAAATGCTCTGAGTCCATACTGTCCACAAGAGATGAGCGAATCAGGCAAAATTCTAATTTGCTTGTTCACGTGGACTGGTGAAAATACGATTCAAGGAGAAATTAATGTCCCTTATTATGCTCTGGGGCCTCACCAGGCCCCAGAACATAATAAGCATAAGAAACATACTTATACTCCCCTTACTGCTCAATTCTCTAGCCCCTCCACTTCTCACCGTCACCTGTCCGGTCCTCACTGCCTCTTCAGTTTGCCACCGCTCACGCTATGCAAGGACTTCAGGCTTTGAGAAGGTCTGAGAGAGTTCTATGCAAGAGCATAAAAAGTCACAACATTGTGACACCGTGACTGTTCTTGCGCTTGTGCATAATCCTCCCAGATCTCATCAATGTTGGAAGTCCCGTCCCAGTATGAGAGGCATTTGGATTTCAGCATTAGCAGCAGAGATTTGAGGATGCGGCAAGGAACGGACGGTTGAGGCGGAGGGGCCGTAGAAGTGAGTATAAATATTTGTTTATTTTTAAACTTTTTTATGGCCTTTCAAGATTTTGAAAATGGTGGCCAACGCTTGACATTTTGCTAAATCCATGAGTAAGCAAATTACAAAAAACAAAACAAACAAAAAAACAAAACGCCATTTTGGTGAATGCAGAATTTTGCAAAATCTGAGTAGAATTTAATTCCACTCAAATGTGTTAGCTCATGTCTACTGGCCACATCTATATGTCATTATTTAGGTCAGTTAGGACGTGACATAGATGAGGACCTCGCATAGGTCATCATTTATGTTGTGTAACTTGATGGATTTCTACATGGATTTCTAGTGACATCTAGTAGTAACCAGACAATCATGTGATGAGGTTTATAGACAAAATGTTAGTAAGAATTCATTATAAATCATGGATTTTCCTTCTCTCCAGAGCCGTCCACTTAGTGCGACACAAATACACAAGCCAGCTATTCGCTATGAAGAAGCTGGACAAGGAGAACGTGAATATTCCAAGAAGACTTGAACGTGCCTTTCTAGAGAGGGACATCCTAACATTTGCTGATTGTCCCTTTGTGGCCTCCATGTTGTGCTCCTTTCCAACTCCTCATCATCTGTGTATGGTCATGGAGTATGCAGCAGGTAAGTCATATCCATTGTGCCTATATCCAGCCTCAATCTGCTTATCTCTAGCATCTTCTCCATAATCTGAATGTGACCACATGGACGGATACATGTCCATACTGCATTTACTATAAGTTATCTGTTACCAAGATGCCAGGAAAATCATTATCTCTGTGAAAGTCTCTGGTGAATGTCCTCACTGAGAATGGCAAAAATATCCACTGAGGATAAAAGGAGGATTTGACTCAATTCTAACAGTTTGTATAGATAAGCATTTCACAGAGTAATGAATAAGAGGCTTGCAGATGAGGCACGGCTCTGTCTTTTTATATTGGGTCACTCTGCTTTATACGCTCTATATTAGGCCTCTTTCACGCTTCAGTATTTCTGGTACGTGAGGTGACAGTTTACCACACGTACTGGAGACACTGACACATGTGCGCACATGTCAGTGTTTCCACGGACCGTGTGTCCATGTGATCCACACGTAGACATGTCTGTTTTTGGCCAGCAGGACGGATCACACAGACCCATTCAAGTCAATGGTTCAGTGTAAACACATACTGCACACGGATGCCATCCGTGTGACATGCGTCGGCGCCTGGGAATTAGCGATAAAGTTAGCGCCGGGTGCTAAACGCTGCCCTCATCATTGTCCCCTGCCGGCGCTGCGATCAGAACCAGCAGGGGTTAATGATGAGGGTTGTCTTCTCCCAGTGTATTTCTACCTGTAAAAATAAGAATAAAAAAAAAATCTATACCCTCACCTGTCCTAAATGTCCCCCACTGTAATCCATGAGACCGCTCAGCAGAGGAGCCGGGGAGAATGACTCCTGCAGCGAGCGGCCCCGAATCTGCGCTGAGCTCAGCGAGCGGTGTCCTGTCACTCACTGAGCTCAGCTGAGGTCTGGCGTCGCTCGCTGCAGGAGTCATTCTCCCCAGCTCCTCTGCTGAGTAGTCGCATGGATTACAGCAGGAGATACTTAGGACAGGTAGGTGAGTATAAGGTTTTTTTTTTTATTTTATTCTTATTTTTACAGGTGGAGACACCGGGAGCAGACTACAACTCTCATTATTAACTCCTGCTGGTGCTGATCGCAGTGCCGGCAGGGGAAAATGATGAGCGCAGCGTTCAGTACCCGGCTTTTGGGAATAACGCTAACTGTACACTGATTCCCAAACGCCGGTACGTGTGCTCCTGATGCGGCACACGGACATCTCCGACACAGGTTTTTCCGGTACCAGAAATATCCGGACGTGTGAAACCGGCCTTATACAGTATATAAAGCAAAACCACAAATGAGACTGCTGACACCTTTAACTAATTATATATTTATTTATTGCAAGATACATAGTATATATAGCTCATACTTTTTTGGCCAGAATAGTGTCTCTTTTTTGTATGAGTTACCTTGTTATTTTTAAATATTTATTCCACGTGACTAATAAAGATTCATGCTTTTATATGGGATGTTGCTTCATTGCACTTATTTGTGCAGCTCTTGCACCTTTGTGGTTTTGCTTCATAGACATTTAGTGCAGTCCTAGTTACTATTCGGGTATGCTCCAATGGAGGGTTTTTTGCATTATTATACAGTATATCTCTGTGTATGACGTCCTGCCCCAATGTCTCCGCTCATTTCTCATTCACACTCCTCATGTGTCATTTACATTGTAACAAACCCTCTCCTGTCATATTTGCTTTCTGCTGTAGGAGGAGACTGTGGCAGTTTTATGAAGAACTATGGGTGTTTACCTGTCCCCTTGGCTCGTCTGTACATTGCAGAAACGGTTCTAGCTGTGGAATATCTGCACAGCTATGGTGTAATGCACAGAGACCTGAAGCCTGAAAAGTAAGTGACACTTGTAGTATAAGAAAGGGGAAAAAAGATATCGTTTATTATACAATCTATTTGCAACTTGGGGCTGACATCCTCTTTTTTTCACAGCCTCCTGATAACGTCAACTGGTCATATTCAAGTTACAGATTTTGGGCTTTCCAAACTCTGTCTCATGAGACCAACATCAGAGATCTACAAGGCTCCAATTGAGGACATCACCAGAGAGTTCCATGATAAGGAGGTAGGCAGGAACTTGTTCTTTACTCATCTCCTCCATTTCTCCTTCTCTTATACTTTCTCATCTAGAAAACGTTTCCACTGATGTTATTTGTCACAATTATGTTCTCTGATCATTATCTCATTCCTCTGTTTTTTCCAGATTGCTGGCTCCCCTCATTACATAGCCCCAGAAGTTATCTTAAAGGAAGGCTATGGAAGGCCAGCTGACTGGTGGTCAATTGGGATCATCCTATATACATTTCTTGTAGGACGTGTACCATTTTATGGGCCTTCCAAATATGACATTTACAGCCATATTGTCAGGGGTAAGTAAAATAATCTGATTGCTGTGTAATGTCATTGTTATTTGAATAGATTAGTTGTGTGATTTAGTTACTTTTGTTAATATAAAAGATTTTTGTTTTGATAAAATAAATTAAGATGTTTCATTTTCTGTAATATTTGCTTTTTACATAACAGATGACATATATTGGAAACTTACTAATTCGGCTTTTCCAGCCACAGCTCGGGATATCATCATTGAGCTGCTCAGAAAAGATCCAGCACAAAGACTTGGGACAGGTAATGTATATAATACTATTATTAATGACTTATTACACCTCTGTGAACAGAAAATGAATAATGAGGATCAGCACTGAGGTTTTGTTCTCTACCAGCTTGGCCATTCCCCATTCTTCATGCTAAGACTTTCAGTACATCTACTTCACTTCGGCTCTGTTACGTCAACCGTTCAGATTAACGCCCCCTTCACACGTCCGTATAAAATCAGTACTGAAACCAGTACCGGAAAAAAACAGTACTAGTGTCATCAGTGTTTTGAATCAGTGTGCCATCAGTGTGCCATCAGTGTTTTTCCGGTACGGCAAAGAAAAAGAAATGATAAAGTATCTCTTATACTTTGTAATGTTAAACAGATACAGCGTAAGGAAGGCACACAAATGGCACACGGATGCCATCTGTGTGATGTACGTGTTTTTCAGGGTCCCATAGACTTGTATTGGCACTTGTCATCTGTGCTGCCACAAAAAAACAGCAGCATAGATGATAATGGGTACGGGTGGCATACGTGAAAGAAAAATGGATGCCACATGTAGTGCAAACACGGATATGTGTAGGAGGCCTAAGAAACTTGTCTCTTTGACAATAACTATATCACTATTCATTGTTTTCCTTTTCAAGGAGGAGCAAATGAGATCAAATTTCATCCATTCCTGCGTAACTTAGATTTTGACAACCTTCTAAGTCAGAAGTCGCTGTTCATTCCTGATCTTGAGTCAGAAGAGGATACCATCTACTTTGACAGTAAGTAGAATGAGACATCATCTGCAGAAAGCTGCTGTGTGTCTTGTATTTCATTTTAAGTGAGAATCAGTCCCCACCTTGATTCATGATCAAATGGTGACTGTTCAGGACAAAGTATTATGCTAATAATCTCGATTAACTCTTGTACTTTTCAGCTCGATGTAGCAGACATCAACATATTGATTCAGATGAGGGGGACACAAGTGAAGATAATGACTG
Source organism: Phyllobates terribilis (assembly GCF_046119375.1). Lineage (NCBI taxonomy): Eukaryota > Metazoa > Chordata > Amphibia > Anura > Dendrobatidae > Phyllobates > Phyllobates terribilis. Next base: position 712,180 of record NW_027362833.1, read on the forward strand.
GCCGGAAAGCCAAAACTTTCTATCATCTTCGCATAGGCTTTCTAAAGTAAGTATGTGACCAATAAGATCCATACAACCTGTAATTAAAATAAAATTGTAAAATATTAAAATATTTTTTTTTCCTCTTTGTATTAGCTCTGTTCCATCCATACCAAGATGATGAACAATGAAGAACCCAAGTCACCTCCAGGGTATTCACCAGAAAGTGCAAAACAGTCAGACATGTGAGCAAATTATTTTTATGGGGTCCATTCTGATATGTGTTCACAACACCAAATTCAAGACGAGTGTAAGTCGATACTAAATCCAGTATCGATGACCACATGATTGCTGATCACCATGTTTCTGACTTGTGATAACGCTGGTGATGAAAGTTGATAACTATGACCAGCTTTAATTTCCAGTTCATTACAGGAAAATAAATATTGCTAGTGATTCTCCATTCTTGCTGGTAGAAGAGGGTCTTGAGCACAGCATCCCCTTCATGTTATTCAGATGTCCTAATGGGCTTTGCAGACAGGTGTTGTATCCGTATCTATTGTTTTCACTTGTAATTTATATGTTTTTCTTCTACCAAACAGACAGAAAGATTCTCCCCCCTCTAAGTCTGAAGACAACCAGACGCAGAAAGATTCTCCCCCTTCTAAATCTGATGACAACCAGACACAGAGAGATTCTCCCCCCTCTAAGTCTGATGACAACCAGACGCAGAAAGATTCTCCCCCTTCTAAATCTGAGGATGACAACCAGACACAGAGAGATTCTCCCCCCTCTAAGTCTGATGACAACCAGACGCAGAAAGATTCTCCCCCTTCTAAATCTGAGGATGACAACCAGACACAGAGAGATTCTCCCCCCTCTAAGTCTGATGACAACCAGACGCAGAAAGATTCTCCCCCCTCTAAATCTGATGACAACCAGACGCAGAAAGATTCTCCCCCCTCTAAGTCTGATGACAACCAGACGCAGAAAGATTCTCCCCCCTCTAAATCTGATGACAACCAGACGCAGAAAGATTCTCCCCCCTCTAAATCTGATGACAACCAGACGCAGAAAGATTCTCCCCCCTCTAAATCTGATGACAACCAGATGCAGAAAGATTCTCCCCCCTCTAAATCTGATGATGATAAGCAGAGGCAGAAAGATTCTTCCCCCTCTAAATCTGATGACAACCAGACGCAGAAAGATTCTTCCCCCTCTAAGTCTGATGATGACAAGCAGTGTTTCACTGCTGAAGGCAGACAGTCATCCATATTGTCAGGTATGTATAGCTCTATAGGTCATTCTATTGCAGCCTGTGTCAAAAAGTGTAATGTGAAAACAGCCCAACATTTCATTTTATAAAAATCCTCACTCTTAGGCTGTGTGCCCACGATGCGTTTTTCAAGCGTTTACGCTGCGGAATTTCTACAGCGTAAACACTTGGGAAACGCTTGGTAAACCTTCCCCCATGGTCTCCAATGCAATTCCGCACTTTCAATGCCCATGCTGCGTATTTTTCCGCAGCGTTTATGCTGCGCTCAAAAATACGCAGCATGTCCATTAATTTTGCGGACGCGCAGCGTAATCGCCGCCATTGACTTGCATTAGAACGCGCTAATTCCGCAAGACTGCATCTGTACTTGCGTAATTGGCGCTTTCTAATGTGCGGATGGTACCCAAGTCTGGAGGAGAGGAGACTCTCATCCAGACCTGGGTACCATAGAATCTGTAAAGAAAAGAATTTAAAATAAAAAATAAAGCTTATAATCACCTTCCGATGTCCTCCCAGTGTTTTGTCCACGCCGTCCGGTCTCTTGCAATGCTCGCGCTGTTGTGAAGGACCTGTCATGACGTCACTGAGTCATGTGACCCATCACATGACTCAATGACGTCACCGCAGGTCCTTCACAGCACCGCGAGCATTGCAAGAGACCGGACGCAGCAGAGATGACACCGGGAAGACACCGGAAGGTGAGTATAATCTTTTTTTTTTCATTTTTTACCATTCTTATTCTTTTTTTTAACTATTACTCGGTCACACTATATAAATCCATGCCGGTTGCATGGATTTAAATAGTGTGACCAACTTGTCAAGCACTTTTCCAAGTGATGCTCAAAATCGTTTGGAAAACTTCTTGAAAAAACGCATGCGAAAGCGCATGTAAAAATGCTGAAAAAACGCTTCTCTCTGGCAGAAAAAACGCATGTAAATCTGCATGTAAATCTGCATACGTTTTTTTCTGCCAGAGAGAGGCAAAAACGCTCTGCATCAAATCTGCTACGTGGGCACATAGCCTCATAGGTTATAATTTTTAATGCATAAGAAGCCATTCAGTCTTCTGCCAAACTGATTCTGAATACTGCACCCATGGCTCCATCTAGGCCTATACTGATCCTTATCACCTTAAGAATGCACTGAGGTTTTAGCTAACTTATTTTAAGATATTACTTGCAGGATGCCGCAGTGTTATCATGTTAATAAGGGGACATAGTTCCCTGGCTAGACACCACATATCGGAAAACCTACAGGTTTCATATTAATCAGTTCACAAGGCAATCTAATTCTCAGACCCTCAGGTGGTTTTATGTATATATGACATATTCTCTCTATTATGGTGCAATAATCAATTACCGGGACTACAGGGTACAAGAATAACAGAATTCTATATAAAGATACAAAGCTAATCTTTTAGGAGTTTATAATATACATCTTTTTCTTGTTTTTTTTATCAGAATCACCAGTTCAGGGGAAAAGAAAATCTGCATCGAAAGATCGACAAAAAACAGAGAAGGTAGAAGAGAGAAGAAGTAGAAGAGGTAAGTGTAACAATAAGCTCCATGTTGCATGATGTCAGTCAGTGAGAAGGAGTCATGTGGAGCAGATATTATCTGTAGGATTACTGACAATGACCCCGTACATCTGTATGGATACGACTCCTCTATCATCCTGTCACAGTGACACTACAGTAGTATCCTCTAATACATACATGTCAAACTCTGGCCCGTGGACCAAACCTGGCCCGCAGGGTGGTTATATTTGACCCACGACAACAGAACCACCACCACTATTTGGGGCCATTATTCTGTATGGAGGACAATGTGGGGCCCATTATACTGTACGGAGGACTATGTGGGGCCATTATTCTGTATGTAGGATTATGTGGGGTCCAAGTTTTTCATTTTGGCCCTCTGTGTGTTTGAGTGTGACATCCCTGCTCTAATATGTAGTCCCATTACTTACATTAGTTATGTCTCTTTGTCTCCTCTCACAGGTTCCACCTTCCGCCGGCTGATATCATCTTGCCGGCGTGGATTATCCAGGGTTGCTCGCTCCATCAGACAAAGCTGCATATTTGCTCCCTGTCATCGGAGCAACACAAACATCTCAATGTGAAAAACCCTTCATGTCTAGTGCCTAGTACAGCATGTCCACCATTAAAGATGCACCTGTGTGGAAGGACTTGTACCATCTACCTGTGGCCTTCTGACCAGCAAGTAACATCTGCAGAAGAAGGCCCTCCAAGAACATCTCTTCATTCTTCCATGTAATTCTTAATAAAAAAAAAACTAAAAAGAATCATTTCAAATTGATTAATGTCCCTTTGCATTTAATGTAATACTACTGACATTTATGGCATATCAGTACTAAACATCATATATGTCTGATGAGAGAATATCGTTTCCATGTTTCATGTTAATCCTCTAATCCTCAGCCAAAAGTGGAAGAGAAGACCAGTGATTCTGTTACATCTACGAATGACAGTCAATCCAGGGAAAAACACCTTCTGATCCATACATTTTTCAGGCACTCTGATCCTTTTACCTTCATGTGGCTCTACTTAAGGTTTATGTATAAGAACCAGTTGGATTCAGTACTGGGCATCCTGGGGGTCCCAGCAGCCACATCCCAATTGTTCAACTAAAAAAGACATACTGTATTATAGTGTGATATATATATATATATATATATATATATATATATATATATATATATATATATATATATATATACACACTGTGTGCAGAATTATTAGGCAAATGAGTATTTTGATCACATGATACTTTTTATACATGTTGTCCTACTCCAAGCTGCATAGGCTTGAGAGCCAACTACCAATTAAGTAAATCTGGTGATGTGCATCTCTGTAATGAGGAGGGGTGTTGGCTAATGACATCAACACCCTATATAAGGTGTGCTTAATTATTAGGCAACTTCCTTTCCTTTGGCAAAATGGGTCAGAAGAGAGATTTGACGGGCTCTGAAAAGTCCAAAATTGTGAGATGTCTTGCAGAGGGATGCAGCAGTCTTGAAATTTCCAAACTTTTGAAGCGTGATCACCGAACAATCAAGCGTTTCATGGCAAATAGTCAACAGGGTCGCAAGAAGCGTGTTGGCCAAAAAAGGCGCAAAATAACTGCCCATGAATTGAGGAAAATCAAGCGTGAAGCTGCCAAGATGCCATTCACCACCAGTTTTGCCATATTTCAGAGCTGCAATGCTACTGGAGTATCAAAAAGCACAAGGTGTGCGATACTCAGGGACATGGCCAAGGTAAGGAAGGCTGAAAAACGACCACCTTTGAACAAGAAGCATAAGATAAAACGTCAAGAATGGGCCAAGAAATATCTTAAGACTGATTTTTCAAAGGTTTTATGGACTGATGAAATGAGAGTGACTCTTGATGGGCCAGATGGATGGGCCAGAGGCTGGATCAGTAAACGGCAGAGAGCTCCACTCCGACTCAGATGCCAGCAAGGTGGAAGTGGGGTACTGGTATGGGCTGGTATCATCAAAGATGAACTTGTGGGACCTTTTCGGGTTGAGGATGAAGTGAAGCTCAACTCCCAGACCTACTGCCAGTTTCTGGAAGACAACTTCTTCAAGAAGTGGTACAGGAAGAAGTTGGTATCGTTCAAGAAAAACATGATTTTCATGCAGGACAACTCTCCATCACATGCATCCAACTACTCCACAGCGTGGCTGGCCAGTAAAGGTCTAAAAGAAGAAAAAATAATGACATGGGCCCCTTGATCACCTGATCTGAACCCCATAGAGAACCTGTGGTCCATCATAAAATGTGAGATCTACAGGGAGGGAAAACAGTACACCTCTCGGAACAGGGTCTGGGAGGCTGTGGTGGCTGCTGCACGCAATGTTGATCGAAAACAGATCAAGCAACTGACAGAATCTATGGATGGAAGGCTGTTGAGTGTCATCATAAAGAAAGGTGGCTATACTGATCACTAATTTTTTGGGTTTTTGTCTTTGCATGTCAGAAATGTTTATTTCTATATTTTGTGCACTGATATTGGTTTACCTGGTGAAAATAAACAAGTGAGATGGGATTATATTTGGTTTTTATTAAATTGTCTAATAATTCTGCACAGTAATAGTTACCTGCACAAACAAATATCCTCCTAAGATAGCCAAATTTTAAAAAAACCACTCCAACTTCCAAAAATATTAAGCTTGGATATTTATGAGTCTTGTGGGTTGATTGAGAACATAGTTGTTGATCAACAATAAAAATAATCCTCTAAAATACAATTTGCCTAATAATTCTGCACACCGCGTATATCTATATATATAATCGTCTTATCCCGTCTGTCTGTCTGTCTGTCTGTCAGGGAAATCCCGCGTCACTGATTGGTCCAGCAGCGGCCAATCAGCGACGCGGGATTTCAGAAAAAAGATGGCGGCCGTTAGAGGCTCATCTGCGGGACGGAGCTCAGGGGCGATGCAGCCGGGAGATGACTGGCGCGAGGCTCTCATCTCCCGGCCGCTAGCAGCAGAAGAACCCCGACCGGCGAGCAGCCGCTCATCTCCCGGCTTCTCGCAGCGGAAGTAGCCGCACAGGCAGTGGCGTTGACCTCCATGCGGCTAGGGTGTCAAGGGAGGACCGGGGAGCGGCGCTGCGGGTCGGGATACTTCTGCTGCGAGAAGCCGCTCATCTCCCGGCTTCTCGCAGCGGAAGTAGCCACACAGGCAGCGGCGCTCCCCGGTCCTCACCAATACGATTCTGCTCCCCGGTCCTCACCTATACGATTCGCTGATTGGTCGCGGTCTCTGGCCGCGACCAATCAGTGATCTTGGCGCAAAAGTTAAACACCGCTGTGCTGATTGGTCGCGGCCGCTGCCCGCGACCAATCACCGATTTGGACGCCACATTTAAATAGCGGCCACGACCAATCACCGATCTTGGCGCAACATTTAAACACTGCTGTGCTGATTGGTCGCGGGCAGCGTCTGTGACCAATCAGCACAGCAGTGTTTAAATGTTGCGCCAAGATCGGTGATTGGTCGTGGCCGCTATATAAATGTGGCGTCCAAATCGCTGATTGGTCGCGGGCAGCGTCTGTGACCAATCAGCGATTTTGGCGCCAAATTTAAACACTGCTGTGCTGATTGGTCGCGGACGCTGCCCGCGACCAATCAGCGATTTTGGCGCCAAATTTAAACAATGCTCTGCTGACTGGTCGCGGATGCCAGCCACGACCAATCAGCGAGATTGGCGCCAAATTTATACAACGCTCTGCTAATTGGTCGCGGACACCAGCCACGACCAATCAGCGAGATTGGCGCCAAATTTAAACAATGCTCTGGCGCCAAAATTAAACAACGCTCTGCTGATTGGTCGCGGCCGCCAGCCGACCGCGACCAATCAGCGAGATTGGCGCCAAATTTAAACACCACTCTGCTGATTGCGCCCAGTCGGCCGCATACATATTCTAGAATACCCGATGCGTTAGAATTGGGACACCATCTAGTATATATATAAATATATTCACTTGTGGAAAACCCTTTTAACTAGGGCTGTGGTGTCAGTAAGTCAAATTTCCAACTATAATAATTACTAATACCAAATATACTGCAACAAATAATAGTAAATATTCAGCAATTTATGCATGAAAATAATTTATAATATACAATATTAACACTATATAAGTATTTACATTTTTTTCTACCTGCAGTTGGAGTTGGTACGTTCTTCTGATACTAACTCCACAGCTCGGCTTTTCCTTCTTTCCTGCTCCTCTAACATAAAAGTACAGCAATTAATTACGACAAGTTAATCATTTAAATGCTGCTGTCAATCTCTGACAGCAGCACGTAAATGTAACCAGTGCCACTGCTTCCATTTACCAGCTCCCATCTGTGCCCTGTGACATGATCTCGGGGGCTGATGGGTCACTAGGACAGTGAGGGCCCTGTGCCCGCTGTCTTGGTGCTCCTCTGGAGCTCATCTATATGCTGAGCTTCAAAGGAGACCGAGATTTAGGCTACCGTCCCACTATCAGTATTTGGTCCAATTTCACCACAAATGGATTTTTTTCCCCATTTTTAGTACATTGAATAGTAAAATGAATCATTCAAAACTACAAGTAACCCCAAAGTCATGCCAGTTTCCATGGCCCAGAAGATTCTCTGAAGGAAGAGTGTCATTGGGTGACTGCTTCTTTGGTAAATACCATAAACATTAGCACTTAAAAAGATCCATATGTCTGGAACCGTATAGATGATTTTGAAAGAAACAAAAAAAAGCTCAGTGATAAGAAACAGATGATGGTTATTAATGGAACACACTAACTGGGTCACATTTAAAAGTGGTGTACCCCAGGAGTCAGTATTGGGACTTCTATTTAATACAATTATTAATGACCTTTTGGGGGGTATACAGAGTAAAATTTCAATATTTTCAGATGATCGTAAACTCTGCAAGGTTATCAGTACATAGGAGGATAATGTAATATTACAGAGGGATTTATGTAAGCTTGAGGTTTGGGCTGAAAAATGGCAATTGAAGTTTAATGTAGATAAATGTTCTTGCTTGGGACAAATTACAATGTACAATTATGTACTAAACACTGGGAAAACCATCACTGGAAAAGACTTGGGTGTATGGGTGGACAGCAAACTCAACTTTAATAACCAGTGCTAGGCCGCTGCTGCCAAGGCAAATAGAACCATGGAAGCATTAAAAGAGGCATAGATGCTTATGATAAGAACATAGTTTTGTCTGTATACAAGTCACTAATTCAGCCACATTTAGAATACTGTGTATAATTTTGGTCTTTGGTGTATAAGACGGACATAGTTGAACTAGGACGTATGCAGACAAATGCAACCAAGGTTATTAAGGGAATTGGTGCACTGCAATTCCAAGACAGGTTATCAAAGTTAGGGTTATTCAGTTTGGAATAATGAAGGTTTAAGGGCGATCTTATTACAATGTACAAATATAAGAAGAAACAGTATAGAGATCTTATTAAGGAACTTTTTACATATAGACCTTCAACGATGACAAGGAGGCACCCTCTCCTACTAGAAGAAAGATGGTTTCTCAGTCATCATAGATGGCGATTCTTTACTCTAAGAATAGTGAAATTACGGGACTTTCGGGAACATAAACATCACAGTAAAAGATAATGCCTTACCAACACCAGGTCAGATTACCAGTGCACCGCAGGATGCAGCAAGCCTCCATGATAAAGGCGGGGGCAGCACATGTGCAAAATACTAATGCCGACAGCCACTCACTAACCTACCAATTCTTGGAGGGGGTGGCTGTGTAGTATTATGCATGCACACCGATGGAGTTGTGAGCTTGCGTATTTTGGCCAAAATATCGTCCAATACCTCATGTGGTGTACTTATCTTATATACTATTTTTCATCTTTTTTGCACATCTTTTTGCAGGATGCAGCCAGGCCTTTTTAGTGTTGGCTGGGTGAATTGGGGCGTCTGTCCTGTGGGGGTGCATGTATATAGTTCTGGGCAACCCGCCTGATCTAATACTATGGGCGTCATCAATACGCTGCAAGCAAGACATCAATAGGCTGCAAGCCAGACACTGTGTATCACACATATCTGTGTGACTGGCGCCCTATGCAGACTCCATCGGTGTGCATGTATAATACTACACAGCCACCCCCTCCATGAATTGGTAGGTTAGTGAGTGGCTGTCTGCATCAGTATTTTGCACATGTGCTGCCCCCGCCTTTATCATGGAGGCTTGCTGCATCCTGCAGTGCATTGGTAATCTGACCTGGTGTTGGTAAGGCATTATCTTTTACTGTGATGTTTTTTGAAATTATGTCCAATGTTCACCATTTTTAATATTCAGACTTTCGGGAACATCATATTGTAATTGTTGATTTACTAGACAAGTTCAAGTATGGCCCGGATGCTTTTGTTGAAAAATATATTACAGGTTATGGGAACTAGATTCTGTGATAGGACGTTCATCCAGGGAACTAGTCTAATTGCCATTAGTGGAGTTGGGAAGGATTTTTTCGTTAATAGGGGGCAATTAGCATCTGCCTCATGGGTCTTTTGCCTTCCTTTGTATCAACATGTTAGGTTATAGGTAGAACACAATGGATGTCTTCTTTCAATGTACTGTGTGGGGAAATGTATTGTCAGGGGGAATCATACTGTACATCATGCTGTGTGTAATAGGACCGTGGGGGCATCATATTGAGTGTGATAGCCACTGTGGGGCCATGAAAGTGGTATCATACTGTGTGTAGGCATATATGAGGAATTGGACTAGATTAGAATACTGGCATTCGAGAAAGAATGTCACACCGATTGTACTCCCGGGATTATGGTGTGCTGTGTAATAATATATGGTAGCAGGACCCCTCTAGTCTTCATTCCAGGTATACTAACTGCTCAGTGTTACATTGATTTGGTCGTGGAACCAGTGATATGGACATTTCTTAAACGTGCCTCAGTAACTATTTTTCAACATGGAAATGTTAAGCTACATGTTGCAGGTGCTACTGTGAGCAGCATGCTTGACTTAAACATGATACCATGGCCAGAAGCATCTCCGGATTTGACTCCCATCAAGCACTTCATTGGTCGAGCATTGCAAAAGGAGTTGCCGTCAGCAGATCTTGATGATTTGTGTGCCCAAGTGCATTCATTATTCCTCTCTGCTCTGCCTTGCTCACCGCTCCGGCGGTTCCTCTCTGCTCTGCCTTGTCCACCGCTCCGGCGGTTTCGCCCTGCTCTGCCTTGCTCACCGCTCTGGCGGTTCCTCCTGCTCTGCCTTGCCCACCGCTCCGGCGGTTTCGCCCTGCTCTGCCTTGCTCACCGCTCTGGCGGTATCTCTCTGCTCTGCCTTGCCTACCGTTCCAGCGGTTCCTCTCTGCTCTGCTTGTCTACCGCATCTGCGGTTCTGTTCCTGAATCCCAGTTTGTACTGGACCCTATCCAGCCTGCGCTCCAACCTGCTAGTGCCTCCCTGTCTGCACTCCAGCCGTGTTTGCCAGTACCCCCCTGTCTGCATACCAGCCGTGCCTTGCCAGTGCCCTCCTGTCTGCATACCAGCCGTGCTTGCCAGTATCCTCTTGTCTGCACTCCAGCCGTGCCTGCCAATACCCAACTGTCTGTGTGCCAGCCTAACCTGCCCGTTCCTGCATTCCCCGGTGTGGGTCAACAGCTGTGACCGGGGTCTAACCTGGAGTAGCACCTGGTCCCTCTGCTCGGTTCCTCCTTGGTTCACGGAGTCGTTAGCCTCCGTGCGACCTTGGTCGGATCGGGTAGATACTTAGTTATGCCCCTCCAGGCACTCCTCGGTTCATGGTACAGTGGGATCACTAATCACGCTCACGCCAGTCAGTCCAGGCACGAGTGTAACAGTTTTATTTATGTTGTATCGTGTTTGAAGGTTGCCTTTTCCTGATGGCAGGTTTCAGCTCTTTCCAAAGATGCTCAATAGGATTTAGGTCAGGGCTCATAGAAGGCCACTTCAGAATAGTTGAAAGTTTTCCTCTTAGCCGTTCTTGGGTGTTATAAGCTGTGTGTTTTGGGTCATTATCCTGTTGCAAGACCCATGACTGAGACCAAGCTTTCTGACAATGGGTAGCACATTTCTCTCTAGAATCCCTTGATAGTCTTGAGATTACATTTTACCCTGCACAGATTCAAGACACCCTGTGCCAGATGCAGCAAAGCAGCCCGAGAACATAACAGAGCTCCTCCATGTTTCACAGTAGGGACAGTGTTCTTTTCTTGATATGCTTCACTTTTCCGTCTGTGAACATAGTGCTGATGTGCCTTGCCAAAAACTTCAATGTTTGTCTCATCTGTCCATAGGACATTCTCCCAGAAGCTTTGTGGCTTGTCAACATGTAGTTTGGCAAATTCCAGTTTGGCTTTTTTATGAAATTTTTTTCAACAATGGTGTTCTCCTTGGTCGTCTCCCATGAAGTCCACATTGGATCAAACAACAACGGATGGTGCGATCTGACACTGATGTTCCTTGAGCATGAAGCTCACCTTTAATCTCTTTAGAAGTTATCCTGGGCTCTTTTGTTACCATTCGAATTATCCGTCTCTTTGATTTGTCATCAATTTTCCTCCTGCTGCCACGTCCAGGGAGGTTGGCTACAGTCCCATGGATCTTAAATTTCTAAATAATATGTGCAACTGTAGTCACAGGAACATCAAGCTACTTGGAGATGGTCTTATAACCTTTACCCTTAACTTGCTTGTCTATAATTTTCTTTCTAATCTCCTGAGACAACTCTTTCCTTTGCTTCCTCTGGTCCATGTTGAGTGTGGTACACACCATGTCACCAAACAGCACAGTGAGTATCTGTAGCCCTATATACAGGCCCACTGACTAATTACAAGATTGTAGACACTTGTGATGCTAATTAGTGGACACAACTTGATTTAACATGTATCTGTTGTCACATTATTTTCAGGGGTACCATCATTTTTGTCCAGGCCTATATCATGAGTTACATTTTTTAAAAACTTCTGTGGAAGCAGGGTTGAAAAGCAATGTCTGACTTCCATTTGTTCATTTTCATAGATTTTTAATTTATTATTACTTTTGTCAGATTCAAATTATTTCTGTGACCATTGTGGGTTTTTCCTTTCATTAAACGAGGAGTACCAACAATTTTGACCACGTATGTATGTATGTACAAACACACACACACACACATATGTATATATATATATATATATATATATACACACATACACACATACATACATATATATATATATACACACACATATATATACACACACACATATATATATACACACATACATATACATACATACACATATATATACACACACATACATATATATATAGTGATGTAGCAGACATCCCTTTAATAGTTTGGTGTGTTTTTGAATGACCATGTACCTTCCTCTTTAACGGACTGGTCACATGACTGTGACATCACACAGGTCCTTATGCACACAGAGGGTGTGGACACATGACTCTGACATCAGTTAAGGTCCTATCTGTGTGTGTGCTGCAGTATATATAAACCCTGTGTGATTTGTGACAGGTGTGTTCCGGTGTGTAGGAGTTCCTGGGTGTTGGGAGCTCCTGTGTGGGCACCGTGTGAGCGGCACGAGGCTGTTCCCTGTGTGTGGGGAACACCGCTCGTGGGAAGCCTGGTGAGGCCTGGTGGACTCCGGTGGAGGTGAAGCCTGGATCCCTGTGAGAGTGTGGGGGATGCCAGTAAGCCTCGGAGTGCCACACAAGCACACAAATTTTGGGGTCCATTTTTTCTTGTTAGCCCTGTGAAAATAAAAAAAATTGGGTCTAAAGTAACATTTTTGTGAAAAAAGTTAAATGTTCATTTTTTTCTTCCACATTCAAAAAATTCCTGTGAAGCATCTGAAGGGTTAATAAAGTTCTTGAATGTGGTTTTGAGCACCTTGAGGGGTGCAGTTTTTAGAATGGTGTCACTTTTGGGTATTTTCTGTCATAAAGACCTCTCAAAGTGACTTCAAATGTGATGTGGTCCCTAAAAAAATGGTTTTATACATTTTGTTGGAAAAATGAGAAATCGCTGGTCAACTTTTAACCCTTATAGCTCCCTAACAAAAAAAAATTTTGGTTCCAAAATTGTGCTGATGTAAAGTAGACATGTGGGAAATGTTATTTATTAACTCTTTTGTGTGACATATCGCTCTGATTTCAGGGCTTAAAAATTCAAATTTTGAAAATCTCAAAATTTTCAAAATTTTCGCCAAATTTCCATTTTTTTCACAAATAAACGCAAGTGATATCGAAGAAATTTTTCCACAATCATGAAGTACAATATGTCACGAAAAAACAGTCTCAGAATCAGGGGGATCCGTTGAAGCGTTCCAGAGTAATTACCTCATAAAGTGACAGCGGTCAGAATTGTAAAAATTGGCCCGGTCATTAACGTGCAAACCACCCGCGGGGCTTAAGGGGTTAAAGAGAACCTGTCACGTCCTAGCTGCCCTCTACACTGCCCCCATAGCGTTGGTAGTGACGCAATGTGCATCACTAGCAAGCTGTTTTCATGAAAATCACTGCAGCTATAATGAATTTATAACGTTTAATATACTTATATCTAGGGCCGGCTCCAGGTTTTTCTGGGCCCCGGGCGAGTCTCAGTGGGCCCCTCTAACACATACCACGATTCATGATGCACAGATACCGCAGAGAAATCTATATATATAGTACAATGCAAAGATTTCACTTCTTACATTACATGAGTGATATCTACTGTAAATTCTACAATAGCTCAGAAGCCGGAGAATCCTCGCAGCACACAGTGCAGACCGGACAATATAGTCCTCCATACAGTATTATGGGCACCACTAAGTCCTCCATACAGTTTTATGGGCCCCATTATATATTGCTCCATACAGAATAATGACCCCACATAGTCCTCGTACAGTATAATGGGCACCACATATCTCCATACAGAATACTGGCCCCCATATAAGGCCGCATACGGAATACTGGCCCCCATATAAGGCTCCATAAAGGAATACTGGCCCCCATATAAGGCCCCATACGGAATACTTGTCCCCATATAAGGCCCCATATGGAATACTGGCCCCCATATAAGGCCCCATACGGAATACTGGCCCCCATACGAAATACTGGCCCCCATATAAGGCCCCATACGGAATACTTGCCCCCATATAAGGCCCCATAAAGGAATACTGGCCCCCATATAAGACCCCATGAAGGAATACTGGCCCCCATATAAGGCCCCATACGGAATACTGGCCCCCATATAAGGCCCCATACGGAATACTGGCCCCCATGTAAGGCCCCAAACGGAATACTGGCCCCCATATAAGGCTCCATACGGAATACTGGCCCCCATATAACGCTCCATACGGAATACTGGCCCCCATATAAGGCTCCATACGGAATACTGCCCCCCATATAAGGCTCCATACAGAATACTGGCCCCCATATAACGCTCCATACAGGATACTGGTCCTCTTATAAAGCTCCATACAGGATACTGGCCCCCATATAACGCTCCATACAGGATACTGGTCCCCTTATAACGCTCCATACAGGATACTGGCCTCCATATAATGCTCCATGCAGGCTGTTACCCCCCACATAATGCCCCATACAGGCTGTCTCCCCCCTTATAATGCTCCATGCAAGCTGTTACCCCCCACATAATGCCCCATACAGGCTGTCCCCCCACCGTATAATGCTCCATGCAGGCTGTCCCCCCCCCTTATAATGCCCCATGCAGGCTGTTCCCCCCTTATATTGCCCCATGCAGGCTGTCACCCCTCCTCTTTATAATGCCCCATGCAAGATGTCACCCCCTCTCTCTATAATGCCCCAAACAGGATGTCACCCCCCCTCTTTATAATGCCCCATGCAGGATGTCAGCCCCCCTCTCTTTATAATGCCCCATGCAGGATGTCACCCCCTCTCTTTATAATGCCCCATGCAGGATGTCACCCCCTCTCTTTACAATGTCCTATGCAGGATGTCACCCCCCTCTCTTTATAATGCCCCATGCAGGATGTCAGCCCCCCTCTCTTTATATTGCCCCATGCAGGATGTCACCCCCTCTCTTTATAATGCCCCATGCAGGATGTCACCCCCTCTCTTTACAATGTCCTATGCAGGATGTCACCCCCCTCTCTTTATAATGCCCCATGCAGGATGTCAGCCCCCCTCTCTTTATAATGCCCCATGCAGGATGTCACCCCCTCTCTTTATAATGCCCCATGCAAGATGTCACCCCCCTCTCTTTATAATGCCCCATGCAGGATGTCACCCCCTCTCTCTATAATGCCCCATGCAGGCTGTCACCCCCTCTCTCTATAATGCCCCATGCAGGATGTCACCCCCCCTCTCTTTATAATGCCCCATGCAGGATGTCACCCCCCCTCTCTTTATAATGCCCCATGCAGGATGTCAACCCCCCTCTCTTTATAATGCCCCATGCAGGATGTCACCCCCCCATGTTATGCCCCATGCAGGATGTCACCCCCCCCCCCCATATTAAGCCCCATGCCTCCATACATTAAAAAAAAAATCAAATACTCACCTCCCTCCTCACCTGCTGCAGCTGCTCGGGTCGGGACTCCAGCGTTGGCGGCGTCTTTCCGCTCTGTGCTCCCTGTGACAGCTCAGGGGGAGGGCGCGGTGGAAAGACTTCACCGCACCCTCTGACCTGAGACGTCACAGAGAGTGCAGAGCAGGAAGACGGCGGATCTGCAGAGGCACGGGGAGAGGTAAGTATCCGGCTGCCGGGGCCCTGAGCAAGCGGGGGAGAAGGGCGGGCGCTGACACCGCTCTCCTCCGCCCATAGCCCAACGGGGTGCGCGACCGCCAGTGGGCCCCCCTGCCTGCTCAGGGCCCCGGCACTTGACCGGGTGCGCCGGGTGCTGACGCCGGCCCTACTTATATCCTACCTGCCTTTTCAATCATAGGGGCGTGCTTGTCATATTCAGTCAAGGGCGAGCGCAGCATTCACTCACTGCTGGCGCCGTCCATGTACTTGAATCCTGTTCCTGACCAGCGCTGATATTGTGGGACGCAGGCGCACTTGTAGATGTCCGGCCGCCTGCGCAGTGAGGCTCTGTGATTACCAGATTCACTGCGCATGCTCTGGGAACATAGCGCGTTAAAGCGCATGCGCAGTGAGGCTGTGTGATTATGACTTTTTCTTCACTTTGAAAATTGTTTAAGTTGGCTGAGGGACTGGGTGGTTTACCTAGGACAAGGAATGGCCATGTGTAAGAAAAACCGCTACTGATTGTAAATTACAGATTCTGTTAACTACAAGAAACACTTTGATATAGTGCACTACACAATACAGTTCTCTTTTACACACTGTATAGTTTGCTAAAAGGCACACGTTTTAGTGGGAGAGGCCGAAAAATGAACGAGTAATACAACCGTTTATGGATGCTGTAGTGTGGACCCCTAGAGTCAATTCTCCTGGTGGGCCCTAGGCACCCCAGTCCGACCCTGTATGAGGCCTTTACATGGTATCAACGCCTGCGATGAGAACGCCACATCATAGTAATAGCAGAATCACAAATATAAGATTATATGAACAGATTAAAGCAAGATTTCTATTGCTGGCTGCAGAATGAGTTAACTGGGATATCATCAGTGAGTTTGATCTGACTGGAGAAGTAACTACTCTTGTTTTTATTCTTTTGAGCTCCATTCAGCTAATTTATGATTTATCACCTTCCCTGAGCATACATGGAAATCATGGGGTCCCATAGCAGAAGTAATAATTAAGCCCCCACAAAAAAACATTAATATTCAGCGGGGTCACAGAAGAGCATACCTCACAAGTTTGCAACCCTTCCATAGTAATTTTGCCCCAATTGAAGCCCCCTAGTGTTCCCACGTACTAAGATACTCCTTTAATGGCCAAAAATGTGCCCCCAAACACAGTAAGATACCCCCACAGTGAATTTCTCCACTGTACCCTCCACACATACAGTATGATGACTCTACAGTACCCCCGCAAAGTATGATAAACCCCAGTGACCTCTACACAGTATGATGGCCCCCGCATAACCCTCCACACAGTATAATGGACCCCGCACAGCCCTCCACACTGTATAATGGTCCTCATACAGTGTAATGGCCCCCACTATCCACCCAAGCAGTATAATGACCCCCATCAGCCACTTATACAGTATAATGCCCCTCACCACACAGCCCTCCAAATAGTATAATGGCCCAAACACAACGCTCCAAATAAAATAATAGTCCTCACATAAGCCTCTAAACAATATAATAGTCCCCACCCAGCCCTCCAAATAATATAATGGACCCCACATAGGCCTCCAAATAGTATAATAGTCCCCATACAGCTCTTCAAATAATAGAACGGTCCCCACATAGCCCTCCAAATAGTATGATAGCCTGACACATAACATTCAAATAGTAGTATAATGGCCCCCACAGAGCACTACAAATAGTATGATGCTCCCCACATAATCCTCCAAATAGTAGAATGATGGCCCCCACATAGTTCTCCAAATAGTATGATGGTCCCCAAGACAGCCCTAAAATTAGTATTTTAGCACCCCAAATATGATGATGCCCCCCAAATAACCCTTCAAATAATATGATGGCCTCCAAGTAGCCCTACAAATAGTATCATGGCCTTCCAGTTTGCCCTCCAAATAATATGATGGCCCTCACAAACTACTTATTAATTAAAAAAAAAATACTCACCTCTCCCCATTCCCCTGCTGTTCTGGTCTTTGCAGCATGTGGTTTGAAACTATGCTCAGCTCGGCACAGTGGACGCGATTTTGGGACGTTATCACGTCCACTGAGCTGAGACATCAGAAGCACAGAGGAGAATGATGGAGGAGGGAGCAGACGGTTCCCTCCTCCATCAATCCTTTCAATTGTATCTGCATCCAGAATGTGGATACAGTTGAAAGTGTGATGCTGGATGCGGGGGGCCCGATGCCTGTGCTGACATCGCCACCTGTCTCACAGTTGCAAAGCAGCTGCGGGGTCTGCCGTTATTAGCGGTATGCCAGTGCCATTGTTATGTGACATGAGCCCCGGGAGAGCCAGTGCCAAGACAGCTGGTACAACACCAACACCGAAGGTGAATATAAGTGTTATTTTACTGGGGAGAAACATAGGGATTTAGAAGGGGTTGTCTGATTAGTGGACATCCCCTTTAAGTAATCAAGTTCATTAAAGGGGTTGTCCACTACTGCACATCCCCAGCTTATTACATTTAGGACTTCAGCACCGCTTTTTCCGGACATTGCTATGACTTGTTATGTCCTCTGCAGCCAATTAGCAGATGTTGGTCAATAGTCTGTCAGGACGGACATCTGCTCTGAAGAAATAGAGTTTTTGAGACTTGTAGACATTATGGAATAACGTCCATAAAAATATCCCAAGCCGGTATTGGTCCTCCAAGAATCATGAAGCCCTCGCTGCTACTAACTTACTCCCATACCTGGATCTACCTAGATGATGAAAACACTTGGACTGTAAGGTACAAATCAGGTGAAATTATGAAACCTGGAGGGAATGTCACTTCAGGTTGTGCGTAGATATCCGTAGATAGAAGTCGTTATTTATCCGCCATTAATGAAATGTTTTGTCCATTTTTGCTCCACAAATCTGAGGCCGATGAATGGGGGAATGGCACCAATGCTTTGGAGAATGCCTTGAAAATTGAAAAGGGCGTAAATAAGGCTCTGCTGGACCTCCACAAGATTGCTATGGACCATGCGGACCCTCATGTAAGTGACTCCCCCATAGCGTATAGATACCGCGTGTTCATTTTATAAAATATCCTCCATGAAGGAACAGTTCATGTATCTTCTGTGACCTCCATATTGTGCTGTTCCTGGAAATGTAATACCACCTGACTACTAGATGTCACGTTCCCCTTTATAATGGGGGGTGTTCCAACACAAGCTGCATATTATGGCACTGTTATAAAGCTATGGGACAATTCATTAGTGTATTTGCACCTTTTTTTTCTAGTTTTTAGTGTTTTTCATTTGCGCCTTGTTCTTCTTTTAATTTGCGCCTTTTTGAAGTCTGCAGCGTTCCCTTTTTTTTCATTGATCATTATGGGGTTTCCGGCTAATTATCTAATTGTGACTTTTTAAAAAGTTGTCACATTTTTACTCAAATATATTTCAAGTGATTTTGTGTTCTGTAGTCCGGGAGGTTTTTTTGCACAAACTTTGCAACCACTTTCAGGAATTTGGCACAAAAAAATCAAATGATACAAAAGAGAAAAGGGACTTGAAAAAATACAATGTTGTATTGGGCCCTATGACGGCACAGCACAGATTTTAGTAAAGGTTTTGCAGGATTACTAAGAGGGGTTCACATGCTATCAATTGTTAAAAAAACAAGCAAAATGATGACTCGGACCCTCTGATTTTCGAGGTATAAGACTACGTCCCCACAATGAGCTTCTAGTGAGTTTTAGATATAGCAGATTTTCTGCCCCATTAAGTAAAATAGGTTACTTGAATTTTTTTCGAAAATATACAGCATAAAAAACTCACCCAAAACTCATTGTGAGAACGTAGCCTAAGGGTATGTGCACATCATTTAGACGCCGGTGAGTTGTCCTTGGTGAAGCTCTGCCACCGGTGGTTTTCACTCTATACTTTAAAGGGAAACTGTCATGTCCCTAAACGCTATTAACCTGCAGATATGGGGTTAATCTGCAGGTTTATAAAGCTGCCGGGCGTCTTACTGAAAGGCCGGCTACCGGGAGGAAATGCACTTTATTCCCCACGGCAGCCTCCAGCTTTCAGTCATAGAGGCGCGGCCGGCGTGGCTTCAGTCATTGTTCAGTACATAGTGAGCGGCGGCTATAACCGCACCCTGGCACTGACTGACAGCCGGCTAAGCGGCCCCTGTAACCGCTCCCTGTAAAGACTGACAGCCGGATCTGTACTGATGTACTGCTGAGCTGTCAGTCAGTGCCGGGGCGTTGTTACAGCTGCCGATCACTGTATATTGAGCGGTGTCTGAAGTTGCGCCGGAAGTGTGGCACCCCAGGGGTCTGGTTTCCACAGTAATAGCAATATTACGTCTGTGAGCAGGTGGGAGGTTTCCTGGTCAGACATCCTATGCATGCCACACCTCCTGCCCAGTCCTGGGAGGGGAAGAACTTCCCCTATATAAAGCTGGGGCTGAGGCAGGGTTAGAAGAGAGTGAGAGAACACAGACAGAGACACAGTCTGGTCTGTAGTGGAGCAGCTTTAGGAGCAAGAAAGATCAGGAGCTGTGTGGGAGCTGTGCTAAAAGAGATCAGGGGCTGGAAGCTGTAGAGCTCGCCCTGATTGAAGAGTTCTTACCGGACCCGGAGTCCGAGGCTGTGGGGACTAATCCTTACCCAGCAGCAGAAACCGCCCGGCAGGGGATTTCAGGTCCTCTGGCCAAGAAACCCGAAGGCACGGTCACACGCAAGGGACCAGCACCGCCGTCGTGGAGCGGAAGCTACCAGAAGGCCCCGAGTCACCGGCCATACGGGTGAGCACCACACGGTACACTCAGGGACGTGGGCTACTTTTACCCGCCTCTAGCAAGGTAGCCAGAAGAGTACGATTAGTTGGGGAGGCCTACAACTCCGCCTGGCCAGGGAAGATTCCATCTGCTCACGGACTGACCAGGCCCCGATCGCTAGCCAGTACTCCGGGAGGGTCTACCTTTGCCACCAGTAAAGACCCTGAACTACACCGCACCGTCTCTGAGTGTTTCATCATCCACGTCCGCTGCCCTGAGGCCATACCCCTCCCGTTGGGGGTTATACCATCCCCGCTGCACAACCGTACCACCGGCCTCAGCGGTCTGCCCTGCAGCGGCGGTCTCATGACCGCATTCAACGGGTGGCGTAGTCGAGCAATATAACATCTACTGCTAAATACTGCCGCTCAGTTTGACTCCCTGGGCACGGACCGGGTCACCGCCACGAGACTACTACCCCCATCTGATCCGGCTCCGGGTAAGCCCCCGTGCGCGCGATGCCGCACGACACAGCAGGCCCAGGGGCGCGTCAACTTTTGGCGTAGTCGGCGGGATTCCGTGCCCGCAACCACCGGGTACTGCGCGCCTGAAAAAGAGACTTTTAAACTTACCTGTGGTGAAGATTCCCGCCATCCGACGCCATCTTCCACCTCCTTCCCGCCATCCGTGGAGTTTTCCCGCCGTTGGACGCCATCTTCTGCCTTCTTCCCGCCATCCGTGGAGTTTTCCCGCCGTTGGACGCCATCTTGAAGACGCCGCGCAGGAAGAAGAGGGGCATGGACTCCGAAAAGCCCGCGAGAACTGAAGCCCCGCCTCACGTCCGGACGTTGCGTAAGGTCCTGGAAGGAGCCCAGCAGACGCCGACGTCATAGGAGTGCGACGGAAGGTCCTCGACCCTGACGATCCACTGCGGAGCCGCGGCCTACGGAAGAGGATCATCGCAAGGTAGGCCACGGTCCACTAGGGGGGAGGAAGATGTCGGATATGGAGGAGAGCTTCACTGCCGCAGCCACCGCCAGCGCCACCGCTGCTGCGGTCATGCCTTTCACTATGCCCTATATCCCGGGGGCAGCCTGGCTACCCCAGTACTCAGGGGAGTCACATACCCTGAATGACTTTAGAGAAAAGCTGGATAGCCTCTTCCAGGTGTACCCCCTCACAGAAGAGCAAAAAGTGAGCATCCTGGTGGCCCAACTAACCGGGGCAGCCCAAAGGGAGGTAAAGTCCTGGCCGCCTGGGAGGAGGACTGTCGCAGGGATATTAACCCGGCTGAAGGACACCTTTGATACCCGCACCTCAGCTGAGATTAAGCTTAGATTCTACGGGTGCAAACAGCGAGCACATGAGAATATAAGGGACTATGCACTAAACCTACAAGAGGCCCTGAGAGCCATTAAGCAGACCGACCCTGACGGCGTGGGAAACGAGGACAGGCTGTTGACCGAACAATTTATAGAGGGACTATATTGCAATGCCCACCGAACCCAGTTGCGGGCAATGGCCTTACAGGATCCTCATCTGGACTTTGCACAGTTCAAGGACAGAGCCATTCGGGTGCTCCGAGAACCGGCACCGGGTGGCGTTGTGACCCACAGGCGCCCTACTACCGCTTACCACCAGGAGGCGGCGCCCTTGTCGGCAGGGCCTGTGGGGGCTGATGCGCAGGCTTTGAACAATGACCCGGCTCCAGACCTGCACCATCAGGTCCAAGAGCTAGCTAAAAGCGTAGCTGCGCTAACCCGAACTGTGCAGTCTTTACAGGTTGCTGCTCCAGGGAAGATCCAGCTGGCATCCGGACCGGA
The DNA here is from genome assembly GCF_046119375.1 of Phyllobates terribilis. NCBI lineage: Eukaryota > Metazoa > Chordata > Amphibia > Anura > Dendrobatidae > Phyllobates > Phyllobates terribilis. Next base: position 734,254 of record NW_027362833.1, read on the forward strand.
GGACATCCCGTGGCGTCGACCAAGGAGGACCCCACCGGCCAGAGGAAGACCCAGCGACCGATACAACGAGGACGGACAGCCCATCTGCCGCCGCTGCAATCAACCCGGACATATGGCAAGGTACTGTCCTTTAAACTGGCACAACCTCGGGTAGAGGGCCAACCCCTAGGAATAAGATCACCAGGCCCATCGAACTGGCGTGACAAATATGTGGGAGGACGTCCAGTCTTGCCTGTGGTACTGGATGGCATTCCTATGAGTGCCCTACTTGACACCGGGTCACAGGTCACCACCATCCCGTACGTGCTCTTCAAGCAGTACTGGAATGACTCGGATATAACCCGCTACCCTGACGACGACTTGAGTATCATCGCCAGCAATGGTCAACCCGTGCCACAGATCGGATTCAAAGAGATGACCATTAAAATCGGTAGAGTCGAACTGGCAGCACAGGGACTGATCATTGTAGACATTGACAAGCGCGAGAGTCACCCAAAGATAACGCTAGGAACTAATGTGATTGAAAATTGTCTTGCAGAGGTGATTTTCATTTTACAGCAGGTTGCCAAGAACGCCAGCTCCGGCCAGCAGCGAGTGCTCCAAAAAGAGATCCGGGCACTGATGCGGCGGCAACAGGTGGAACTCTCCGGTGGTGAGATTGGAAGCGTGAGAATGTGTGACCCTTTCCCTATTGCCATGCCCCCAAAAAGTGAAATGATGATTTGGTGCCGGGCAGCTATTGGTCTAAGAGGTAGAGACTACCAAGCAATGGTAGAACCCGTCTACTCAGACAGTAGGCCCACCATTTTGACAGCACGGGGGGTGGTTGATGTACGCCATGGGAGGGTGCCCGTTCGCATAATAAACATCGGGAAGAGAGAAGTACACCTGCCCCGGTATGCCACGCTAGCTAAATTGTTCACCATAAACCAGAATTCTGTACAGGCCGTGGAACCCTTGCCTCCATCTCAACCAGAGGAAGGTAACGGCTCTAAGAAAACAATAGAGGACTGGTGTCAGCAACTACATTTGGGTACTGACTCCACTCCCTCACACCAGAAACAGGGAGTCTATCGGGTGGTTCAAGAGTACGAGAGAGTGTTTAGTAAACACCCGTTAGACTTCGGGCGAGTAAAGGGGGTAGAACACCATATCCCCACGGGAGACCATCCTCCCATAAAGGAGAGATACTGACCCGTACCCCCTGCACACTACCAATACGCCAAGGGGATGCTTAGAGACATGAAGGAGGCTGGGGTAATTAGGGATAGCTGTAGCCCCTGGGCAGCTCCACTGGTTTTGGTTAAAAAGAAAGACAACACCATGAGAATGTGTGTAGATTACCGGAAAATCAACCGTATCACACACAAAGATGCGTACCCCTTACCAAGGATAGAGGAGTCTTTGGCTGCTTTAAGATCTGCTAACTTCTTCTCTACTTTGGATCTCACTAGCGGGTCCTGTCAGGTTCCTGTAGCAGAGGCGGACCGGCAGAAGACCGCATTCACCACCCCGATGGGACTTAGCGAGTTTACCTGCATGCAGTTTGGACTCTGCAATGCACCAGGAACCTTCCAACGGTTGATGGAATGCTGTCTGGGACACCGAAACTTTGAGACGGTCCTGTTATACCTGGACGATGTCATCGTCTACTCCAAGACCTACGAGGACCACCTGAAACACCTGGCAGAAGTGTTCGAAGCCCTGGCAAACTACGGCCTGAAGGTGAAACCCTCCAAGTGTCACCTCCTGAAACCAAAGGTGCAGTACCTGGGACACGTGGTGAGTGCTGACGGAGTGGCTCCCGACCCTGATAAGATCACCACAATTAAGGAATGGCCAAGCCCCTCCAGCGTAAAGGAAGTGCGGCAGTTCCTCGATTTGGTAGGCTACTACCGAAGGTTCATTCCGGGTTTCACCAAAAAGGCAGCTCCTATGCAGGACCTCCTGATAGGCCAGTCCAGGAAGGCCAAGAACCAGAAGCCGCCCTTCAGATGGGAGAAGTTGGAAGAAGAGTCCTTCCGCCAGCTGAAGATGGCCCTCAAGGGGGATGAAATCCTGGCGTACCCTGATTACAGCCAGCCCTTTATCCTCTATACCGACGCAAGTAACATCGGGCTAGGAGCCGTACTGTCCCACATCCAGCAGGGGAAAGAACGGGTAATTGCTTACGCCAGCCGAAAACTGCGACCCACCGAAAGAAACCCTGAGAATTACAGCTCATTCAAGCTAGAATTCCTGGCAGTGGTGTGGGCAGTCACCGAACGCTTTAAGCACTACCTCGCCTCTTCCCGGTTCACCGTGTACACGGATAACAACCCGTTGACACACCTGGATACGGCAAGACTCGGTGCCCTGGAGCAGAGATGGATGGCCCGCCTGTCCAACTTTGAGTTCACAATCAAATACCGGGCAGGACGCTCCAATACCAACGCGGATGCCTTGTCCAGAATGCCAAACCTACCGGACGTGGGGGAAGATCCAGAGGAACTGGAAGAAGTTGAACTTCCCGCGTTCCACCGGCATGGGACTATCCAGTATTCCCACCGTGTAAGGAGTAAGCAATCCGCTACGTTCAACCCCTTACCTCATTACAACTGGGCGGAAACGCAAGACAGTGACCCCGCCGTCCGACTGGTGAAGGAGATGCTGACTCAGCCAGATGCCCGCCTTGACCCAGACGCTCCGGAGGAGGCCAAGCAACTGTGGATTGAGAAGAGTCGACTGTTCCTTTACAAGGGGAAGTTGTGCCGCAGAATGGTTAACTCCCGGACGCATGAACTGATCTGGCAAGTAGTGGTGCCAAGAAGAGACGCGGCTATGGTGCTGGAGGCATACCACAACGGAGCTGGGCACTTCGGATGGAAGAAGCTGGAGTTCCTGCTGCGTGCGCGGTTCCACTGGGTAGGCATGAGAGGAATCATCGAGAGGTGGTGCAGAGACTGTGGCCCGTGCCACCTAAGAAGGAAGGACCGTGCCAGCCAGAAGACTCCCTTGCAGCCCATCATCACCCGACAGCCACTGGAACTGGTAGCCCTGGACCATGTGAAACTGGCTCCAAGCAGATCTGGGTATGTCTACGCCCTCACAATCGTAGATCATTACTCCCGGTTCCTGGTGGTGGTCCCGGTCAAGGACTTAACGGCTCAAACAGCAGCTAGAGCTTTCCAGCAGCACTTCTGCCGTCCACACGGATACCCAGAGCAGGTGCTGACGGACCAAGGACCAGCCTTTGAAGCGGAAGTCTTCCAGGAGTTCTGTACTCTGTATGGCTGCCGGAAGATAAGAACAACACCCTATCATCCGCAAACCAATGGGCTCTGCGAGAAAATGAACCAGGTGGTGATAGATCTTCTGAAAACATTGCCCCTGGAAGAACGCAGTCTGTGGCCTGAGAAACTGCCTGATCTGGTGGACCTATACAACCACATCCTGGTAGGTTCTACCAACTGTACCCCGGCTTACCTAATGAGAGCAAGACCTGGTAAGCTTCCTGTTGATCTGGAGATGGGAGTCCTGACACCCGAGGACACTTCACCAGAAGCAGACTGGGACACAGAAAGGCAGCAGCAGTACCGGAAAGTACAGGAGAGCGTGGAGCGAAGTCTCTGTCAAGCTAGAGAAAAACAGGAGAAGACTTACAACCAGTATGCTCCCGCTGTTCCCCTGGTACCTGGAGAGCAGGTCTTGAAGAGGAAGAGACGCCTCCACAAGTTGGACGACCAGTGGGAGAAGGACCCGTACACCGTACTGCCCTCAAGCCATGAGAACCCGAAAGTCTGCATAATCAGTAAGGACGGAGGAGAAACCACAGCCATTGTCTCCCGAGATCACCTGAAGAAGTGTCCCGAACAGCTACGAAGCCCTGAAGAAGAACAAGAAGACCCTCGACCCGCAGAGGAAAGGGAAGATATGGTCAGTACTGTGCTCGGAGACTTCCCTCGGTCTTGGACTCAAGTCAATGGCGCTGTTGTGGTACCCGTCCTCACCTTCCTCCAACCAGCATCTCAAGTACCTACAGAGAAACAGGTAGAGCTGGAAGAGCAGCCGGTCCAGGAGGCAGAAGACCCCACACAAGCAGACCAGGAGGATCAACCCTCTGCTTATAGTGAGCCTGCCATGCCCCTAGTGAGCCAAAGAGCCCGTAGACAGCTGCCCAGTTTACCTTTGACAGCTCCTACACCCCGTAGCTCAGGACCAGTCAGTCAGCTCCGTAGGTCCACTAGAGCCACTAGAGGCCAGTTGCCCGTACGTTGGAGGATCTAAGTGTTTAGACTGTTTATTTGTATTTACCTGTTTTCTGTTACCTGTAAATAATTGTGTATTTTTAGTTATTTTATAGGTGTCATTTAGGGATTATCCGGAATCCTTTGTACATATGTTTGGAGCGTAACCCAGGAAAGGACAAAGACTGTTAAGGACTCGGGGCAGGACAGACCCCTACCTGGTTACGGCTCCCGGTCTCTTGGTGAAATGGACACCTTTGTTTTCTTCAAAGACTGCACCCGGTTGCGGACATGCCGTGACCATCCTAATGTGTTCTTCTTTATTGTACTGTTTCTGTTTTTACTTGTTATGTTTTACAAAAATATGTTTAGTCCCGGAGTACTAAATTTTACTAGGGGGGAATGTGGCACCCCAGGGGTCTGGTTTCCACAGTAATAGCAATATTACGTCTGTGAGCAGGTGGGAGGTTTCCTGGTCAGACATCCTATGCATGCCACACCTCCTGCCCAGTCCTGGGAGGGGAAGAACTTCCCCTATATAAAGCTGGGGCTGAGGCAGGGTTAGAAGAGAGTGAGAGAACACAGACAGAGACACAGTCTGGTCTGTAGTGGAGCAGCTTTAGGAGCAAGAAAGATCAGGAGCTCTGTGGGAGCTGTGCTAAAAGAGATCAGGGGCTGGAAGCTGTAGAGCTCGCCCTGATTGAAGAGTTCTTACCGGACCCGGAGTCCGAGGCTGTGGGGACTAATCCTTACCCAGCAGCAGAAACCGCCCGGCAGGGGATTTCAGGTCCTCTGGCCAAGAAACCCGAAGGCACGGTCACACGCAAGGGACCAGCACCGCCGTCGTGGAGCAGAAGCTACCAGAAGGCCCCGGGTGGATCAGGGAAATGCTGTAGATATAGTATATCTTGACTTCAGCAAAGCATTTGACAAAGTATCTCACACCATCCTTATTGAAAAAATGACCAAGTATGCAATGGACCAGGCAACTGTTAGGTGGATTCATAACTGGCTCAGTGATCGGACTCAAAGGGTGGTTGTAAATGGCTTCACATCCAGCTGGATGAATGTCTCAAGTGGGGTACCACAGGGCTCCGTCCTGGGACCTGTATTGTTCAACATCTTTATCAATGATTTAGATGAAGGAATTGAGGGTAAACTGATTAAATTTGCTGATGACACAAAGCTAGGAGGGATAGCTAATACTAGAGAAGAGAGAGAGAAGATTCAAAAAGACCTAAATAAACTGGAGCAGTGGGCAGCAACCAATAGAATGGTTTTTAACAGGGAAAAATGCAAAGTACTACATCTGGGCAATAAAAATGAAAAAAGCATATACAGAATGGGAGGAATAGAGCTAAGCAACAGTACATGTGAAAAAGACTTAGGTATACTAATAGATCATAGACTGAACATGAGTCAACAGTGTGATGCAGCAGCAAAAAAGGCAAATACAATTCTGGGATGTATTAACAGATGCATACAGTCTAGATCACGTGAAGTCATTATCGGTCTTTACTCCTCTTTGGTCAGACCTCATCTGGAATACTGTGTACAGTTTTGGGCACCACATTTTAAAAAAGACATAGACAAACTGGAGCAAGTTCAGAGAAGAGCGACCAGAATGGTGACTGGTCTGCAAACCATGTCCTATGAGGAACGGTTGCAGGATTTGGGAATGTTTAGCTTGCAAAAAAGAAGACTGAGAGGAGACTTAATAGCTGTCTACAAATATGTCAAGGGCTGTCACATTGTAGAAGGATCATCTTTATTCTCATTTGCACAAGGAAAGACTAGAAGCAATGGGATGAAACTAAATGGGAGGAGACACAGATTAGATATTAGAAAAAACTTTTTGACAGTTAGGGTGATTAATGAGTGGAACAGGCTGCCACGAGAGGTGGTGAGTTCCCCTTCAATGGACGTCTTCAAACAGAGGCTGGACAGACATCTGTCTGAGATGATTTAGTGAATCCTGCTTTGAGCAGGGGGTTGGACCAGATGACCCAGGAGGTCCCTTCCAACTCTACCATTCTATGATTCTATGATTCTATGAGTCACCGGCCATACGGGTGAGCACCACACGGTACACTCAGGGACGTGGGCTACTTTTACCCGCCTCTAGCAAGGTAGCCAGAAGAGTACGATTAGTTGGGGAGGCCTACAACTCCGCCTGGCCAGGGAAGATTCCATCTGCTCACGGACTGACCAGGCCCCGATCGCTAGCCAGTACTCCGGGAGGGTCTACCTTTGCCACCAGTAAAGACCCTGAACTACACCGCACCGTCTCTGAGTGTTTCATCATCCACATCCGCTGCCCTGAGGCCATACCCCTCCCGTTGGGGGTTATACCATCCCCGCTGCACAACCGTACCACCGGCCTCAGCGGTCTGCCCTGCAGCGGCGGTCTCATGACTGCATTCAACGGGTGGCGTAGTCGAGCAATATAACATCTACTGCTAAATACTGCCGCTCAGTTTGACTCCCTGGGCACGGACCGGGTCACCGCCACGAGACTACTACCCCCATCTGATCCGGCTCCGGGTAAGCCCCCGTGCGCGCGATGCCGCACGACACAGCAGGCCCAGGGGCGCGTCAGAAGCTTTAACCCCTTTCTGACATTGTGCATAATAATACGTCCCTGTGCCCTGGGCCTTATGGACCAGGTACGTATTATTACGACACAGGCTGTGCGGGATCAATCGCCACCGGTTGTCAGCTGATTTTGACAGCTGACACCCGGCACTTTAACCCCCTAAATGCTGCGATCGCAGCATTTAGCAAGTGAGTGGAGGGACAGAAGCACCTCTGCTCTTGGATCGGAGACCCTGCGCTGTCCTCACGGGGTCCCGATCGTTGCCATGGTGACACGATGTCATCATGACGACACCTGTGTCACCAGGCACCAGCAAGTTAGTTTGACCATGCGCAGTGCATGATCAAACTAGCTTGTGTCTGCAGCACTGACAGTTTACAAGGTATAGCAGTGATCCTGCACTGCTATACCTTAGAACTGCGATCAGCCTGCTGAAAGTGAAAGTCCCATAGTGGGACAAAGTAAAAAAAGTGAAAAAAAAGTTGTAAAAATATTTTTTTAAAAATAAAAAAATAATAAAAAAATAAAATATTATTATGAAGAAAAACAATAAGAGTACACATATTTAGTATCGCCGCATCCGGAACGACCTGATCTATAAAACTGTCCCACTAGTTAACCCCTTTAGTGAACACAGTAAAAAAAAAAGAATCAAAAAACGGTGCTTTATCATCATACCAACGAACAAAAAGTGGAATAAAACGCGATCAAAGAGACGAATATAAATAAAAATTATACCACTGAAAACATCATCTTGTCCCACAAAAAGCAAGCCACCATACAGCTCCATCAGCCAAAAAATAAAAAAGTTATAGCTCTTAGAATAAAGCGATTTTTTCTATGAAATAGTTTTTATTGTGTAAAAGCGCCAAAACATAAAAAAAGATATAAATGCAGTATGGCTGTAAATGTACTGACCCGAGGAATAAAGCTGCCTTATTAATTTTACCACACGCAGAGCTGCATAAAAAAAACTAAAAAAACAATTACTGAATTGTTGGTTTTTGTTTATTCTGCCTCCCAAAAATCAGAATAGAAAGCGATCAAAAAATGTCACATGCCCGAAAATGGTACCAATAAAAACATCAACTTGTCCCGCAAAATACAAGCTATCACATAACTCTGTCGACCGAAATATGGAAAAATTATAGCTCTCAAAATATGGCGATGCAAAAACTAGTCTTTGCAAAAAAAAAAGTTTAGTGTGTGACAGCTGCCAAATGTAAAAACCCGATATGAATCTGGTATCACTGTAATCGCACCGACCCGAAGAATAAAGTCATCTAATCACTTAAACCGCACGAGGAACGGTGTAAATAAATAAATAAAACCAATTCTTCACCTGCTGTTGGTTTGTTCATTCAGCCTCCCAGAGTTCGCAATATGGCTCTGCCCACATTTATCCTGTGCTCTACGCTCAGCGCTTACACCGGGGTTTCCATGTAAATCTCTGAAATACGTGATCCAGACGGAGCCTCCGGCGGAAGATTCCCTGTAATGAGGCAGATGGAGGCACCGTCTGGCCTGTGATCCCACGGTGTCCGTCTTTTTATTAGGCGTGAATAAAAGTGCCGTCGGCCACAGTTTTGCGAGCCTCTGATAAAAAGAATGTAGCACCCTGAGGATTCGGCTGCTACAGGAGTGTTGCACCTCAGCCAGAGGTGTGATATTCCACTCCCGGGTAAGGAAGGAGTGTGGAACTGAGCTCGGTAGGCTGCATGCACTACACACATCCCATTTCCGAGGGGCAGGCCGACGGTACTCCCACTTGGAAATGTGCAGGTACGACCGTGTCTGTCCCTGGCTGGAGTGGGAGGGGGTTGGAACATCCCTGTAGTGTAGGGGCAGATAGGGGGAGCAGTCTGGGTAGTGTTAGGAGCTCATTGGGTGCTGGTCACCTGAGCTCACACATAGAGGGATATATAAGGTGGGCACCAACTAAGATCAGGGTCAGTTGTAGAGAGCCAGTCAGAGAGTCAGGAGGAGAGGAGAAGAGCGGCCCAGAGTGAGAGAGAGGAGAAGTGAAAGAAGGACCCAGAGGGGGAGAGAAAGGACTCCAAGATCCCAAATATAATCAACGGGTGAAGAGTCAGCAACAGGGTACCGGATCCCAAACTGGTGGGGGCAAAAGCACACCCTAGCCAGAGACCGGAGGCCGTGGGCAGCATCTGCCACGGCCACCCACTACATCCACCCCGAAGGCAAACCACGTGAAGGGTCAGGGAACCTAAGGCCAAGGGTCTCCCAACAGAAGGCCCGAGGGAGCTGGACCTAGGTGGATCCCTGGTGGGGACGGCCAGAGGAAAGGACAGAAGGAGAGCTCAGGGCCACGCTCCGGACTTGTTTGGGGGTTGGCCGGATCCAGGACCTGGTGGACGCAGCACGGCTCGGGAGGTCACTTGAAGCTGGAGTGACCGGAACATCTGCAGTGAGTAAACACCCTGAACTGCATAACCCGACTCTGTCTCTGATTGCCGTCTGCACTGCACCACCACAACCCCCATCCTCTGCACCTGACCCCCTGAGGCTATACCCCTCCCGTTGGGGGTTATCCTACCAAGCTGCACCAACACCATCAGCCTCAGCGGACCCTGCTGCAGCGGCGGCCGTAGTGACCGCAACACAACGGGTGGCGTAGTCGACATAAAGAACTTTCAGTAACATCTGTAGGACTGCCACACACTGAGCTTGACACCCTGGGCACGGACCGGGTCACAGCCGCTCGGAGACTACAACCCCCATCTGATCCGGCTCCGGATATTCCCCTAAAAGAATATGGCCCAGGGGGCGCGTCAACTTTGGCGTAGTCGGCAGGATTACGTGCCCGCAACAACCGGGTACTGCGTGCCTGAAGAAAAGTACACCGTTACCTCAAAAAGAAGTCTCCCGCCGGTTCCGGAGGGTCCCCGCCATCGGACCCCATCACCAGTCGTTTCCCGCCGGTTGTCCGCCATTTCCAGCTTTTTCCCGCCATCTGCAGAGTTTCCCGCCACTGGGAGACGATTCCCGCCATTTCCAGCTTTTTCCCGCCTTGGAAGAGCAGCGGACGCCATTATGGGCGTGCCGAAGGAGGGCAAGAGGCCACCTCCCATCGTGGGCCAGGACCGAAAATGGCGCCAAAAGTGGAAACCGCCCCCACCAACAGAGACTGTGATGCTAGAGGTGTCTGTCAGCGTGAAAGAACTGCCCCTGGAGCTGACAGTCACCAAGTTGCCCCGGGACCGCCCTCGAAGTGGGAGGAGACCAAAGAAAAGAACGAAGATGGGTGCCGCCTGGAGGAGTCTGGAGCGAGCGCACCCGGAGGCAAGAAGCCTGGAGAAGAGTATCGGAGGAGCTTACCCGGAGATGGAGAGAAAGCAGAGCAGCACCGGCCCGCTGGCCAGGAGCCTGCTAGAAACAGAGGAAGGAGAGCAGAGCAGCACCGACCCGTTGGTCAGGAGCCTGCTAGAAACAACGACCCCACTAGGCCTAGTGGAGGTCCTCGCACAGCTCCCCCGAGACCGGGAGTGTGCACAGACCGCGTTGGAGGGCCTCGCAAGGAGGATGGCCCGGGTGCAGCGAGAGACGTTGGCGGAGTGGAGCCGTGAGATGGCCCAGCAGACTGAGATCCGTCAGCGGAGCACGCCACCCAAGATGAGGAGACAGACCGCCTCTGAGGATGGCGCAGGAGAACTGAAGGCCGGAGACGGCGCCGAAGAGGGAGCCGAACGGACGGAGGCAGGTAAAGGGGACGTCTATACCCCAAACCGGGAAACCGCTTACCTGCCCCAGCTCCCCGTCGCAGAGCCCGAAGTTTACCCTGCCGTGCCCGTAACCGCCACGTCACCGCCGCAGACTAGGCCCCAACCGGAAGCCGCCGCCGCGACCCCTGTGACGCCATGCGCAACGACCCCGAGCGTGGCCAAGCAGGAAGTAACACCAGCCTGGTCGCAAGGCCTAGTACCCCCGGGCGCCGCACTACCAACAGCGCCCCCTACCTCCGCGGAGCCACCGGCCTGGTCGCAGGGCCAAGTAGCCCAGGGCGCCGCCGTCCTTACGGTGCCCTTCACCTTCCAGGTGCCCCAGGCCTGGCCGCAAGGCCTAGGCAACCCGGGCGCCACCACCACTGCGCCCATGAAAACAAGAGTGCCGCACCTGGGTGAAGACCTGTTCGCCCAGCATACGTGCCCGGATGGGCAGCCCTTTGTCTGGCCCCAAGAATACATCCAGCTGGAGCTGCAAAAAGCAAGGGCCATGTCTGAAACTGAAACTGTCCACAAAGAAAGAGCAGGAGGACGTCGTCGTTGAGTACGGCAGAGTAGAGACTGTATATAGTTGCCCGTCGGGGCACAGTGAACTGTTGCTGCTAATATAGTCCCCGTTGGGACCAGAGAATTGAACTGATAACCTGTGTGTCCCCTATCCATACCAGGCTGAGGACTGTGAGCAGCCATTCCATCCCCTTTTTACCTGGCCGAGGACTGAGAGCGGCCACATTTCCCTGTACATAGTTGCGCTTCCCAAAGCGCCCCCTACTGGTTTTACCGTAAAACCACCTTTAAGAAAAGGAACTGTCGCACTTTACCCGGTCATCAGTTGCACAGTGACCGGAGGAAGACAAGAATGTTTTATTATGAAAAGTTTTATTAATATATATATATATAATGTTTGTCTATGTTTTATTATGTTCTTATGAAAAAAAAAAAAAAAATTGTATGTTTTGGTGTTTTGTATCTCTTACAGCCCGAGGACGTGCTGTGGTTTACCAGGGGGGAATGTAGCACCCTGAGGATTCGGCTGCTACAGGAGTGTTGCACCTCAGCCAGAGGTGTGATATTCCACTCCCGGGTAAGGAAGGAGTGTGGAACTGAGCTCGGTAGGCTGCATGCACTACACACATCCCATTTCAGAGGGGCAGGCCGACGGTACTCCCACTTGGAAATGTGCAGGTATGACCGTGTCTGTCCCTGGCTGGAGTGGGAGGGGGTTGGAACATCCCTGTAGTGTAGGGGCAGATAGGGGGAGCAGTCTGGGTAGTGTTAGGAGCTCATTGGGTGCTGGTCACCTGAGCTCACACATAGAGGGATATATAAGGTGGGCACCAACTAAGATCAGGGTCAGTTGTAGAGAGCCAGTCAGAGAGTCAGGAGGAGAGGAGAAGAGCGGCCCAGAGTGAGAGAGAGGAGAAGTGAAAGAAGGACCCAGAGGGGGAGAGAAAGGACTCCAAGATCCCAAATATAATCAACGGGTGAAGAGTCAGCAACAGGGTACCGGATCCCAAACTGGTGGGGGCAAAAGCACACCCTAGCCAGAGACCGGAGGCCGTGGGCAGCATCTGCCACGGCCACCCACTACATCCACCCCGAAGGCAAACCACGTGAAGGGTCAGGGAACCTAAGGCCAAGGGTCTCCCAACAGAAGGCCCGAGGGAGCTGGACCTAGGTGGATCCCTGGTGGGGACGGCCAGAGGAAAGGACAGAAGGAGAGCTCAGGGCCACGCTCCGGACTTGTTTGGGGGTTGGCCGGATCCAGGACCTGGTGGACGCAGCACGGCTCGGGAGGTCACTTGAAGCTGGAGTGACCGGAACATCTGCAGTGAGTAAACACCCTGAACTGCATAACCCGACTCTGTCTCTGATTGCCGTCTGCACTGCACCACCACAACCCCCATCCTCTGCACCTGACCCCCTGAGGCTATACCCCTCCCGTTGGGGGTTATCCTACCAAGCTGCACCAACACCATCAGCCTCAGCGGACCCTGCTGCAGCGGCGGCCGTAGTGACCGCAACACAACGGGTGGCGTAGTCGACATAAAGAACTTTCAGTAACATCTGTAGGACTGCCACACACTGAGCTTGACACCCTGGGCACGGACCGGGTCACAGCCGCTCGGAGACTACAACCCCCATCTGATCCGGCTCCGGATATTCCCCTAAAAGAATATGGCCCAGGGGGCGCGTCAAGAACACCGCTGAACAGAGGCCACACAGAGTCCAGAGTAATTAACAAATAAAGTAGCACACTGCAAGGCTAAGTATGTAAACATGAAATATGGAATATGAATAGCATTACTGCTGTAGAAAATAGAAATAAATGAGAAATCTTAGCACATAAATTGGCCAATTCATGTGTATCTGGCAGCCGCGGTAAGGCGTTTCTCAGTGCCAGGACCCTACCAATGTGAATACCTCTCTAAGGGACAGGTACACATGAATTGGCCAATTTATGCGCTAAGATTTCTCATTTATTTCTATTTTCTATAGCAGTAATGCTATTTATATTCCATATTTCATGCTTACATACTTAGCATTGCAGTTTGCTACTTTATTTGTTAATTGTATATGGAGGTAGCTTCTCCTAGTAAGCACCTGTTCACACCTATTTCTCGTATTAGAAGTGCCATCAGTTTTTTCTTTTTACAGATTCCAGAGTTAGGCCGGTTTCACATGTCCTGATATTTCCAGTATCGGAAAAACCGGTACGGGAGATATACGTGTCCATGTGCACCTGTGTGGCAACCGTGTGCCGCATCAGGAGCGCACATTCCGCCACCTGGGAATCAGCAGTACAGTTACCGCTGTTCCCAATCACCGGGTGCTGAATGCTGCCCTCATCATTGTAACCTGCTGGCGCTGTGATCAGCACAACCAAGGGACAATGATGAGAGTAGTAGTCTGCTCCCGCTGTGTCCTAGTGTAAAAATAAGAATAAAATTAAAAAATCCTTATACTCACCTGCCTATCAAAGTAAAAGTGAAGTACCCATAGCTCTTTCTTACATTCAAGCATCTGATGCTGATGCTCAGTCTATGTAGATGGCATCTTAGCTGTTGCTAGGCAACTTCCTTATAAGGTGAGATGCACCTGTAAGATTCCATCACAAGATTCCATCATGACATCACTGCTATTATGACATCATAATTCACAACCACTACTTATACAAGCGTTTACACTTCAGTGTCACTTTGATACCCCGGTGTCATTGTTGTCAGTGTTTAGCTACTTATCTAGTGATATACTGATTGCGCATTTCATTGAAATGTCTGGAATTTCTCCAGACAGACTTCAGGAGTTGGCACTACTCCAGGGGATTCTTACCACCTATACCCCTAACTGTGTGCTACCACTACCCGATGGCGTCCTCAGCTTCACTTACCGGCTGGTTATGGAGCTTGTACGGGACTGCTTGACCAAATACTACCAAGGTCGTATTACCTCAGAATATCTTCAGCATTTACAGCAGAACATCAGGACATTAGTACAACAGGTAAATAGCAGACAATCTGCACAAATTATTATTATTATGTCTAGTTGGTCTCCCTTACTGTATAGTGGTATTATTGGTAGTAATAAAATTTAGACTTTCTTCAGTGTCAGGCAGGGTCATATTTGTAATAGAGATCCCCATTTTGGGAAGAGGGTGTAAAAGTGCAGCATGAGCCTGTATGATTCAAATGTCAGGGCTAGATTTCATTCCTAGTCCAGTCCTTGTCCCTTAGTAAAGACACTTCATTTAGCACCTTAATCCGGATTTCTTATAAATATGTAATTATGATTTTTATTGTGTATAACAAATATTAATAATTTATCTCAGACCATAGAACTAGCCTCACTGATTAGAAATGTAAAGTACCCACAGTTCTTTCTTACATTCAAGCATCTGGTACTGATGCACAAACTATGGTTTTGCCACCTTAACTATTGCTAGGAAATTTCCTTTCACGGTGAGATGCCCCATTAAGATTCCATCACAAGATTCCATCACGACATCACTGCTATTATGACATCATAATTCACCACCACTAATTATACAAGTGTTTTTATGCTGTATAAAAAATAATAATAATAATAATACAAATCAAATAATAATAATGGAATACAAGTTTATTTACAGAAAATTGTTCTTTAGATCGACACCAATATAATATATAAAATGTACCAAATGTGTAGTAATTGTAGCTGCAGATAGACAGGAGTAAAATGGTGACATAAATGGCCTCCTCCATTCTGCACTTTCTCTCATGATTTTCCTTTTGTATTTATTTCCATCTTTATAGGCTGAAGAAAAAGCCCAAAGTGGAAAATTGGCCTTTTTTAAACAACTGGCCCAAAATGTCCTGAATATACTGGAGAGTCCGGCCCGCTCACTGGAGCACCTGGTAAGGAGCCATCATCTTCTATATCACATGTCCTTGCTTGTCCCCTCCAGGCAGGCACAGGATATTTCATGACCGCCTGTCCCTGCGGCTCCATCATCTGTGATGGCAGTCTGTACTCAGCGGTGGGAGTTTGTATTTCTGCCTCTGTTTTGCTCGATCATCACAATCTTCCTTCTTGTAAATGCTGCAATTCTGATAACAGAGATCAGTTGTATATACAAGTACCTTATATATTATTGTTGATTTACTGGAGGGAGTGGCTGTGTATAGTCCGTCCAATACTGAAATTACCAGTAAATCCAATGTTTAGTCCTTCCTATCTATTGTATATGATAATTTAGTATTTGTGAAATGTTATACTAATTGTACATATTATAACCATCAGGAAACATCCGAAGGTGACTCCGAAGAGGGGCAAACCGTGAACATGCCTGACCCTAATATTAGTCAGTTAGAGCTAAAAACTGATCTGATTGAAGGTAAGCCGATCATCTAATATTTTACATTCAAATATCCAGATATTATAGAGAATGGCAGAGAATATGTAGATTTACTCTTCATTCCCTGTAATGGAGAGGGATCATGTAATTCTACTTCACGCCTGTGTGGTCTTCTCGGCTCCAAAATGAGGGTCATAGATCCCCAATCATGTAATTGTTCAAAAATACCATATTTTGAAGACTATAAGATGCACCGGACCATAAGAAGCAGGTGAAATTTTGGAGCGGAAAATAGGAAAAACATTTTTTTAATAAAATGGTGGAGCAACTTATAATCCAATTTTGTGGTAACTTTTCTAGGGGAAAGGCGGCGGAAAGATGGCAGCAGCAGGAGTGGGGCGATGCTGCACTGAAGTCCCTGCACTTCCATGGTTTTCAATCTGGTGGACCTTGGGAAAATCTCCACCGGAGGTGGCGCATGCACAGATTGAGATCTCGGGAGACAAGATCTCAATCTGCATGCGCCATCTCCAGAATCCATTTTTCCGAAGTCCACCACACTGAAAATCATGGAAGTGCGGAGTCTCCGGCGACATTTTCTGAAAGCCCAGGGGCCGCTGCATCCTTGCACCGCCGAACACCCCCTCCTCCCAGCCTGGGGCCCACAGCATCGCCCCACTCCTGCCGCCGCCAGCTTCCTGCAGCAGTGACCCTGCGTCCTGGGGCCTCGCTTCACCGCAACCCCCCCCCCCTCAGTAAGCTACGTTGGGATAAGACGCACCCCCATTTTACAGAAAAAAGTGTGTCTTATAACTTGAAAAATACGGTAATCAGATCCTGAACAATCGCCCAGTGTATCTATCTCTGGATGTGCCATAAATACTGTATATTTAGTATGTGCAGAATACCAGATATCTAGTTTTTATATCATTTACAGAGATCTTGTCATGTCCTTCATTATATGGATGTGTTATATATTAAGTACTGATATAGACTGATACATGACATCTTTTCATTATTTTATCATTATTTTAGAAATAACTGTGTCGACGGCCAGTACTGATGGTGGAATATGTGAGACACCAGAGATCCACGAATCTGCCAGTGTAAGTATCAGAGGAGACGTCTGTTTATCATCAGATAACGGGGTATGAATTACACATATAATATTATACCCCAGATGACAATGGGATATCTTTGCTTTTATGTAGATCAGATCTATTGTGAGTAATGATGGCATTGTTATTCTGCCTCTTCTGTGTGATGCCCCTTATCATACCCTGCAGTACAGTGATATCTATGCATGGGGAATATCCCCTTAAAATATAATACTGTCTGTGGAGGGTCCGGCTTGCATCATGTCCTCTACATCTGCTGCAATGTAATCAGCGTGGACATAATATAGAGGAGAAGTTCCTGCATCTGGAGCTTTTATTTTCCTGCAGATTCTATGTCTTAATGTCATTTCTTATTATTTCTAGGCCTTGACCGGATCATTGAACTTGGAGACAAGTCCTAGTAAGACCGACTTTAAACCAATCAAACTGATCAGCAGTGGAGCTTATGGGTGAGCTTTATGTTTGCATAATATACATTTCCTAGTGTTCCTTATGACAATGCTTCTGTCTCTGTGCCCAGCCCGTACAACAGAGAAATGCTCTGAGTCCATACTGTCCACAAGAGATGAGCGAATCAGGCAAAATTCTAATTTGCTTGTTCACGTGGACTTGTGAAAATACGATTCAAGGAGAAATTAATGTCCCTTATTATGCTCTGGGGCCTCACCAGGCCCCAGAACATAATAAGCATAAGAAACATACTTATACTCCCCTTACTGCTCAATTCTCTAGCCCCTCCACTTCTCACCGTCACCCGTCCGGTCCTCACTGCCTCTTCAGTTTGCCACCGCTCACGCTATGCAAGGACTTCAGGCTTTGAGAAGGTCTGAGAGAGTTCTATGCAAGAGCATAAAAAGTCACAACATTGTGACACCGCGACTGTTCTTGCGCTTGTGCATAATCCTCCCAGATCTCATTAATGTTGGAAGTCCCGTCCCAGTATGAGAGGCATTTGGATTTCAGCATTAGCAGCAGAGATTTGAGGATGCGGCAAGGAACGGACGGTTGAGGCGGAGGGGCCGTAGAAGTGAGTATAAAAATTTGTTTATTTTTAAACTTTTTTATGGCCTTTAAAGATTTTGAAAATGGTGGCCAACGCTTGACATTTTGCTAAATCCATGAGTAAGCAAATTACAAAAAACAAAACAAACAAAAAAACAAAACGCCATTTTGGTGAATGCAGAATTTTGCAAAATCTGAGTAGAATTTAATTCCACTCAAATGTGTTAGCTCATGTCTACTGGCCACATCTATATGTCATTATTTAGGTCAGTTAGGACGTGACATAGATGAGGACCTCGCATAGGTCATCATTTATGTTGTGTAACTTGATGGATTTCTACATGGATTTCTAGTGACATCTAGTAGTAACCAGACAATCATGTGATGAGGTTTATAGACAAAATGTTAGTAAGAATTCATTATAAATCATGGATTTTCCTTCTCTCCAGAGCCGTCCACTTAGTGCGACACAAATACACAAGCCAGCTATTCGCTATGAAGAAGCTGGACAAGGAGAACGTGAATATTCCAAGAAGACTTGAACGTGCCTTTCTAGAGAGGGACATCCTAACATTTGCTGATTGTCCCTTTGTGGCCTCCATGTTGTGCTCCTTTCCAACTCCTCATCATCTGTGTATGGTCATGGAGTATGCAGCAGGTAAGTCATATCCATTGTGCCTATATCCAGCCTCAATCTGCTTATCTCTAGCATCTTCTCCATAATCTGAATGTGACCACATGGACGGTTACATGTCCATACTGCATTTACTATAAGTTATCTGTTACCAAGATGCCAGGAAAATCATTATCTCTGTGAAAGTCTCTGGTGAATGTCCTCACTGAGAATGGCAAAAATATCCACTGAGGATAAAAGGAGGATTTGACTCAATTCTAACAGTTTGTATAGATGAGCATTTCACAGAGTATTGAATAAGAGGCTTGCAGATGAGGCACGGCTCTGTCTTTTTATATTGGGTCACTCTGCTTTATACGCTCTACATTAGGCCTCTTTCACGCTTCAGTATTTCTGGTACGTGAGGTGACAGTTTACCACACGTACTGGAGACACTGACACATGTGCGCACATGTCAGTGTT
Organism: Phyllobates terribilis; assembly: GCF_046119375.1. Classification (NCBI taxonomy): domain Eukaryota; kingdom Metazoa; phylum Chordata; class Amphibia; order Anura; family Dendrobatidae; genus Phyllobates; species Phyllobates terribilis. The sequence goes on from NW_027362833.1 coordinate 752,869, forward strand.
TCCACGGACCGTGTGTCCATGTGATCCACACGTAGACATGTCTGTTTTTGGCCAGCAGGACGGATCACACAGACCCATTCAAGTCAATGGTTCAGTGTAAACACATACTGCACACGGATGCCATCCGTGTGACATGTGTCGGCGCCTGGGAATTAGCGATAAAGTTAGCGTCGGGTGCTAAACGCTGCCCTCATCATTGTCCCCTGCCGGCGCTGCGATCAGAACCAGCAGGGGTTAATGATGAGGGTTGTCTTCTCCCAGTGTATTTCTACCTGTAAAAATAAGAATAAAAAAAAAATCTATACCCTCACCTGTCCTAAATGTCCCCCACTGTAATCCATGAGACCGCTCAGCAGAGGAGCCGGGGAGAATGACTCCTGCAGCGAGCGGCCCCGAATCTGCGCTGAGCTCAGCGAGCGGTGTCCTGTCACTCACTGAGCTCAGCTGAGGTCTGGCGTCACTCGCTGCAGGAGTCATTCTCCCCAGCTCCTCTGCTGAGTAGTCGCATGGATTACAGCAGGAGATACTTAGGACAGGTAGGTGAGTATAAGGGTTTTTTTTTATTTTATTCTTATTTTTACAGGTGGAGACACCGGGAGCAGACTACAACTCTCATTATTAACTCCTGCTGGTGCTGATCGCAGTGCCGGCAGGGGAAAATGATGAGCGCAGCGTTCAGTACCCGGCTTTTGGGAATAACGCTAACTGTACACTGATTCCCAAACGCCGGTACGTGTGCTCCTGATGCGGCACACGGACATCTCCGACACAGGTTTTTCCGGTACCAGAAATATCCGGACGTGTGAAACCGGCCTTATACAGTATATAAAGCAAAACCACAAATGAGACTGCTGACACCTTTAACTAATTATATATTTATTTATTGCAAGATACATAGTATATATAGCTCATACTTTTTTGGCCAGAATAGTGTCTCTTTTTTGTATGAGTTACCTTGTTATTTTTAAATATTTATTCCACGTGACTAATAAAGATTCATGCTTTTATATGGGATGTTGCTTCATTGCACTTATTTGTGCAGCTCTTGCACCTTTGTGGTTTTGCTTCATAGACATTTAGTGCAGTCCTAGTTACTATTCGGGTATGCTCCAATGGAGGGTTTTTTGCATTATTATACAGTATATCTCTGTGTATGACGTCCTGCCCCAATGTCTCCGCTCATTTCTCATTCACACTCCTCATGTGTCATTTACATTGTAACAAACCCTCTCCTGTCATATTTGCTTTCTGCTGTAGGAGGAGACTGTGGCAGTTTTATGAAGAACTATGGGTGTTTACCTGTCCCCTTGGCTCGTCTGTACATTGCAGAAACGGTTCTAGCTGTGGAATATCTGCACAGCTATGGTGTAATGCACAGAGACCTGAAGCCTGAAAAGTAAGTGACACTTGTAGTATAAGAAAGGGGAAAAAAGATATCGTTTATTATACAATCTATTTGCAACTTGGGGCTGACATCCTCTTTTTTTCACAGCCTCCTGATAACGTCAACTGGTCATATTCAAGTTACAGATTTTGGGCTTTCCAAACTCTGCCTCATGAGACCAACATCAGAGATCTACAAGGCTCCAATTGAGGACATCACCAGAGAGTTCCATGATAAGGAGGTAGGCAGGAACTTGTTCTTTACTCATCTCCTCCATTTCTCCTTCTCTTATACTTTCTCATCTAGAAAACGTTTCCACGGATGTTATTTGTCACAATTATGTTCTCTGATCATTATCTCATTCCTCTGTTTTTTCCAGATTGCTGGCTCCCCTCATTACATAGCCCCAGAAGTTATCTTAAAGGAAGGCTATGGAAGGCCAGCTGACTGGTGGTCAATTGGGATCATCCTATATACATTTCTTGTAGGACGTGTACCATTTTATGGGCCTTCCAAATATGACATTTACAGCCATATTGTCAGGGGTAAGTAAAATAATCTGATTGCTGTGTAATGTCATTGTTATTTGAATAGATTAGTTGTGTGATTTAGTTACTTTTGTTAATATAAAAGATTTTTGTTTTGATAAAATAAATTAAGATGTTTCATTTTCTGTAATATTTGCTTTTTACATAACAGATGACATATATTGGAAACTTACTAATTCGGCTTTTCCAGCCACAGCTCGGGATATCATCATTGAGCTGCTCAGAAAAGATCCAGCACAAAGACTTGGGACAGGTAATGTATATAATACTATTATTAATGACTTATTACACCTCTGTGAACAGAAAATGAATAATGAGGATCAGCACTGAGGTTTTGTTCTCTACCAGCTTGGCCATTCCCCATTCTTCATGCTAAGACTTTCAGTACATCTACTTCACTTCGGCTCTGTTACGTCAACCGTTCAGATTAACGCCCCCTTCACACGTCCGTATAAAATTAGTACTGAAACCAGTACCGGAAAAAAACAGTACTAGTGTCATCAGTGTTTTGAATCAGTGTGCCATCAGTGTGCCATCAGTGTTTTTCCGGTACGGCAAAGAAAAAGAAATGATAAAGTATCTCTTATACTTTGTAATGTTAAACAGATACAGCGTAAGGAAGGCACACAAATGGCACACGGATGCCATCTGTGTGATGTACGTGTTTTTCAGGGTCCCATAGACTTGTATTGGCACTTGTCATCTGTGCTGCCACAAAAAAACAGCAGCATAGATGATAATGGGTACGGGTGGCATACGTGAAAGAAAAATGGATGCCACATGTAGTGCAAACACGGATATGTGTAGGAGGCCTAAGAAACTTGTCTCTTTGACAATAACTATATCACTATTCATTGTTTTCCTTTTCAAGGAGGAGCAAATGAGATCAAATTTCATCCATTCCTGCGTAACTTAGATTTTGACAACCTTCTAAGTCAGAAGTCGCTGTTCATTCCTGATCTTGAGTCAGAAGAGGATACCATCTACTTTGACAGTAAGTAGAATGAGACATCATCTGCAGAAAGCTGCTGTGTGTCTTGTATTTCATTTTAAGTGAGAATCAGTCCCCACCTTGATTCATGATCAAATGGTGACTGTTCAGGACAAAGTATTATGCTAATAATCTCGATTAACTCTTGTACTTTTCAGCTCGATGTAGCAGACATCAACATATTGATTCAGATGAGGGGGACACAAGTGAAGATAATGACTGGCCGGAAAGCCAAAACTTTCTATCATCTTCGCATAGGCTTTCTAAAGTAAGTATGTGACCAATAAGATCCATACAACCTGTAATTAAAATAAAATTGTAAAATATTAAAATATTTTTTTTTCCTCTTTGTATTAGCTCTGTTCCATCCATACCAAGATGATGAACAATGAAGAACCCAAGTCACCTCCAGGGTATTCACCAGAAAGTGCAAAACAGTCAGACATGTGAGCAAATTATTTTTATGGGGTCCATTCTGATATGTGTTCACAACACCAAATTCAAGACGAGTGTAAGTCGATACTAAATCCAGTATCGATGACCACATGATTGCTGATCACCATGTTTCTGACTTGTGATAACGCTGGTGATGAAAGTTGATAACTATGACCAGCTTTAATTTCCAGTTCATTACAGGAAAATAAATATTGCTAGTGATTCTCCATTCTTGCTGGTAGAAGAGGGTCTTGAGCACAGCATCCCCTTCATGTTATTCAGATGTCCTAATGGGCTTTGCAGACAGGTGTTGTATCCGTATCTATTGTTTTCACTTGTAATTTATATGTTTTTCTTCTACCAAACAGACAGAAAGATTCTCCCCCCTCTAAGTCTGAAGACAACCAGACGCAGAAAGATTCTCCCCCTTCTAAATCTGATGACAACCAGACACAGAGAGATTCTCCCCCCTCTAAGTCTGATGACAACCAGACGCAGAAAGATTCTCCCCCTTCTAAATCTGAGGATGACAACCAGACACAGAGAGATTCTCCCCCCTCTAAGTCTGATGACAACCAGACGCAGAAAGATTCTCCCCCCTCTAAATCTGATGACAACCAGACGCAGAAAGATTCTCCCCCCTCTAAGTCTGATGACAACCAGACGCAGAAAGATTCTCCCCCCTCTAAATCTGATGACAACCAGACGCAGAAAGATTCTCCCCCCTCTAAGTCTGATGACAACCAGACGCAGAAAGATTCTCCCCCCTCTAAATCTGATGACAACCAGACGCAGAAAGATTCTCCCCCCTCTAAATCTGATGACAACCAGACGCAGAAAGATTCTCCCCCCTCTAAATCTGATGACAACCAGATGCAGAAAGATTCTCCCCCCTCTAAATCTGATGACAACCAGATGCAGAAAGATTCTCCCCCCTCTAAATCTGATGATGATAAGCAGAGGCAGAAAGATTCTTCCCCCTCTAAATCTGATGACAACCAGACGCAGAAAGATTCTTCCCCCTCTAAGTCTGATGATGACAAGCAGTGTTTCACTGCTGAAGGCAGACAGTCATCCATATTGTCAGGTATGTATAGCTCTATAGGTCATTCTATTGCAGCCTGTGTCAAAAAGTGTAATGTGAAAACAGCCCAACATTTCATTTTATAAAAATCCTCACTCTTAGGCTGTGTGCCCACGATGCGTTTTTCAAGCGTTTACGCTGCGGAATTTCTACAGCGTAAACACTTGGGAAACGCTTGGTAAACCTTCCCCCATGGTCTCCAATGCAATTCCGCACTTTCAATGCCCATGCTGCGTATTTTTCCGCAGCGTTTATGCTGCGCTCAAAAATACGCAGCATGTCCATTAATTTTGCGGACGCGCAGCGTAATCGCCGCCATTGACTTGCATTAGAACGCGCTAATTCCGCAAGACTGCATCTGTACTTGCGTAATTGGCGCTTTCTAATGTGCGGATGGTACCCAAGTCTGGAGGAGAGGAGACTCTCATCCAGACCTGGGTACCATAGAATCTGTAAAGAAAAGAATTTAAAATAAAAAATAAAGCTTATAATCACCTTCCGATGTCCTCCCAGTGTTTTGTCCACGCCGTCCGGTCTCTTGCAATGCTCGCGCTGTTGTGAAGGACCTGTCATGACGTCACTGAGTCATGTGACCCATCACATGACTCAATGACGTCACCGCAGGTCCTTCACAGCACCGCGAGCATTGCAAGAGACCGGACGCAGCAGAGATGACACCGGGAAGACACCGGAAGGTGAGTATAATCTTTTTTTTTTCATTTTTTACCATTCTTATTCTTTTTTTTAACTATTACTCGGTCACACTATATAAATCCATGCCGGTTGCATGGATTTAAATAGTGTGACCAACTTGTCAAGCACTTTTCCAAGTGATGCTCAAAATCGTTTGGAAAACTTCTTGAAAAAACGCATGCGAAAGCGCATGTAAAAATGCTGAAAAAACGCTTCTCTCTGGCAGAAAAAACGCATGTAAATCTGCATGTAAATCTGCATACGTTTTTTTCTGCCAGAGAGAGGCAAAAACGCTCTGCATCAAATCTGCTACGTGGGCACATAGCCTCATAGGTTATAATTTTTAATGCATAAGAAGCCATTCAGTCTTCTGCCAAACTGATTCTGAATACTGCACCCATGGCTCCATCTAGGCCTATACTGATCCTTATCACCTTAAGAATGCACTGAGGTTTTAGCTAACTTATTTTAAGATATTACTTGCAGGATGCCGCAGTGTTATCATGTTAATAAGGGGACATAGTTCCCTGGCTAGACACCACATATCGGAAAACCTACAGGTTTCATATTAATCAGTTCACAAGGCAATCTAATTCTCAGACCCTCAGGTGGTTTTATGTATATATGACATATTCTCTCTATTATGGTGCAATAATCAATTACCGGGACTACAGGGTACAAGAATAACAGAATTCTATATAAAGATACAAAGCTAATCTTTTAGGAGTTTATAATATACATCTTTTTCTTGTTTTTTTTATCAGAATCACCAGTTCAGGGGAAAAGAAAATCTGCATCGAAAGATCGACAAAAAACAGAGAAGGTAGAAGAGAGAAGAAGTAGAAGAGGTAAGTGTAACAATAAGCTCCATGTTGCATGATGTCAGTCAGTGAGAAGGAGTCATGTGGAGCAGATATTATCTGTAGGATTACTGACAATGACCCCGTACATCTGTATGGATACGACTCCTCTATCATCCTGTCACAGTGACACTACAGTAGTATCCTCTAATACATACATGTCAAACTCTGGCCCGTGGACCAAACCTGGCCCGCAGGGTGGTTATATTTGACCCACGACAACAGAACCACCACCACTATTTGGGGCCATTATTCTGTATGGAGGACAATGTGGGGCCCATTATACTGTACGGAGGACTATGTGGGGCCATTATTCTGTATGTAGGATTATGTGGGGTCCAAGTTTTTCATTTTGGCCCTCTGTGTGTTTGAGTGTGACATCCCTGCTCTAATATGTAGTCCCATTACTTACATTAGTTATGTCTCTTTGTCTCCTCTCACAGGTTCCACCTTCCGCCGGCTGATATCATCTTGCCGGCGTGGATTATCCAGGGTTGCTCGCTCCATCAGACAAAGCTGCATATTTGCTCCCTGTCATCGGAGCAACACAAACATCTCAATGTGAAAAACCCTTCATGTCTAGTGCCTAGTACAGCATGTCCACCATTAAAGATGCACCTGTGTGGAAGGACTTGTACCATCTACCTGTGGCCTTCTGACCAGCAAGTAACATCTGCAGAAGAAGGCCCTCCAAGAACATCTCTTCATTCTTCCATGTAATTCTTAATAAAAAAAAAACTAAAAAGAATCATTTCAAATTGATTAATGTCCCTTTGCATTTAATGTAATACTACTGACATTTATGGCATATCAGTACTAAACATCATATATGTCTGATGAGAGAATATCGTTTCCATGTTTCATGTTAATCCTCTAATCCTCAGCCAAAAGTGGAAGAGAAGACCAGTGATTCTGTTACATCTACGAATGACAGTCAATCCAGGGAAAAACACCTTCTGATCCATACATTTTTCAGGCACTCTGATCCTTTTACCTTCATGTGGCTCTACTTAAGGTTTATGTATAAGAACCAGTTGGATTCAGTACTGGGCATCCTGGGGGTCCCAGCAGCCACATCCCAATTGTTCAACTAAAAAAGACATACTGTATTATAGTGTGATATATATATATATATATATATATATATATATATATATATACACACTGTGTGCAGAATTATTAGGCAAATGAGTATTTTGATCACATGATACTTTTTATACATGTTGTCCTACTCCAAGCTGCATAGGCTTGAGAGCCAACTACCAATTAAGTAAATCTGGTGATGTGCATCTCTGTAATGAGGAGGGGTGTTGGCTAATGACATCAACACCCTATATAAGGTGTGCTTAATTATTAGGCAACTTCCTTTCCTTTGGCAAAATGGGTCAGAAGAGAGATTTGACGGGCTCTGAAAAGTCCAAAATTGTGAGATGTCTTGCAGAGGGATGCAGCAGTCTTGAAATTTCCAAACTTTTGAAGCGTGATCACCGAACAATCAAGCGTTTCATGGCAAATAGTCAACAGGGTCGCAAGAAGCGTGTTGGCCAAAAAAGGCGCAAAATAACTGCCCATGAATTGAGGAAAATCAAGCGTGAAGCTGCCAAGATGCCATTCACCACCAGTTTTGCCATATTTCAGAGCTGCAATGCTACTGGAGTATCAAAAAGCACAAGGTGTGCGATACTCAGGGACATGGCCAAGGTAAGGAAGGCTGAAAAACGACCACCTTTGAACAAGAAGCATAAGATAAAACGTCAAGAATGGGCCAAGAAATATCTTAAGACTGATTTTTCAAAGGTTTTATGGACTGATGAAATGAGAGTGACTCTTGATGGGCCAGATGGATGGGCCAGAGGCTGGATCAGTAAACGGCAGAGAGCTCCACTCCGACTCAGATGCCAGCAAGGTGGAAGTGGGGTACTGGTATGGGCTGGTATCATCAAAGATGAACTTGTGGGACCTTTTCGGGTTGAGGATGAAGTGAAGCTCAACTCCCAGACCTACTGCCAGTTTCTGGAAGACAACTTCTTCAAGAAGTGGTACAGGAAGAAGTTGGTATCGTTCAAGAAAAACATGATTTTCATGCAGGACAACTCTCCATCACATGCATCCAACTACTCCACAGCGTGGCTGGCCAGTAAAGGTCTAAAAGAAGAAAAAATAATGACATGGGCCCCTTGATCACCTGATCTGAACCCCATAGAGAACCTGTGGTCCATCATAAAATGTGAGATCTACAGGGAGGGAAAACAGTACACCTCTCGGAACAGGGTCTGGGAGGCTGTGGTGGCTGCTGCACGCAATGTTGATCGAAAACAGATCAAGCAACTGACAGAATCTATGGATGGAAGGCTGTTGAGTGTCATCATAAAGAAAGGTGGCTATACTGATCACTAATTTTTTGGGTTTTTGTCTTTGCATGTCAGAAATGTTTATTTCTATATTTTGTGCACTGATATTGGTTTACCTGGTGAAAATAAACAAGTGAGATGGGATTATATTTGGTTTTTATTAAATTGTCTAATAATTCTGCACAGTAATAGTTACCTGCACAAACAAATATCCTCCTAAGATAGCCAAATCTTAAAAAAAACCACTCCAACTTCCAAAAATATTAAGCTTGGATATTTATGAGTCTTGTGGGTTGATTGAGAACATAGTTGTTGATCAACAATAAAAATAATCCTCTAAAATACAATTTGCCTAATAATTCTGCACACCGCGTATATCTATATATATAATCGTCTTATCCCGTCTGTCTGTCTGTCTGTCGGGGAAATCCCGCGTCACTGATTGGTCCAGCAGCGGCCAATCAGCGACGCGGGATTTCAGAAAAAAGATGGCGGCCGTTAGAGGCTCATCTGCGGGACGGAGCTCAGCGGCGATGCAGCCGGGAGATGACTGGCGCGAGGCTCTCATCTCCCGGCCGCTAGCAGCAGAAGAACCCCGACCGGCGAGCAGCCGCTCATCTCCCGGCTTCTCGCAGCGGAAGTAGCCGCACAGGCAGTGGCGTTGACCTCCATGCGGCTAGGGTGTCAAGGGAGGACCGGGGAGCGGCGCTGCGGGTCGGGATACTTCTGCTGCGAGAAGCCGCTCATCTCCCGGCTTCTCGCAGCGGAAGTAGCCACACAGGCAGCGGCGCTCCCCGGTCCTCACCAATACGATTCTGCTCCCCGGTCCTCACCTATACGATTCGCTGATTGGTCGCGGTCTCTGGCCGCGACCAATCAGTGATCTTGGCGCAAAAGTTAAACACCGCTGTGCTGATTGGTCGCGGCCGCTGCCCGCGACCAATCACCGATTTGGACGCCACATTTAAATAGCGGCCACGACCAATCACCGATCTTGGCGCAACATTTAAACACTGCTGTGCTGATTGGTCACAGACGCTGCCCGCGACCAATCAGCGATTTTGGCGCCAAATTTAAACACTGCTGTGCTGATTGGTTGTGGACGCTGCCCGCGACCAATCAGCGATTTTGGCGCCAAATTTAAACAATGCTCTGCTGACTGGTCGCGGATGCCAGCCACGACCAATCAGTGAGATTGGCGCCAAATTTATACAACGCTCTGCTAATTGGTCGCGGACACCAGCCACGACCAATCAGCGAGATTGGCGCCAAATTTAAACAATGCTCTGGCGCCAAATTTAAACAACGCTCTGCTGATTGGTCGCGGCCGCCAGCCGACCGCGACCAATCAGCGAGATTGGCGCCAAATTTAAACACCACTCTGCTGATTGCGCCCAGTCGGCCGCATACATATTCTAGAATACCCGATGCGTTAGAATTGGGACACCATCTAGTATATATATAAATATATTCACTTGTGGAAAACCCTTTTAACTAGGGCTGTGGTGTCAGTAAGTCAAATTTCCAACTATAATAATTACTAATACCAAATATACTGCAACAAATAATAGTAAATATTCAGCAATTTATGCATGAAAATAATTTATAATATACAATATTAACAATATATAAGTATTTACATTTTTTTCTACCTGCAGTTGGAGTTGGTACGTTCTTCTGATACTAACTCCACAGCTCGGCTTTTCCTTCTTTCCTGCTCCTCTAACATAAAAGTACAGCAATTAATTACGACAAGTTAATCATTTAAATGCTGCTGTCAATCTCTGACAGCAGCACGTAAATGTAACCAGTGCCACTGCTTCCATTTACCAGCTCCCATCTGTGCCCTGTGACATGATCTCGGGGGCTGATGGGTCACTAGGACAGTGAGGGCCCTGTGCCCGCTGTCTTGGTGCTCCTCTGGAGCTCATCTATATGCTGAGCTTCAAAGGAGACCGAGATTTAGGCTACCGTCCCACTATCAGTATTTGGTCCAATTTCACCACAAATGGATTTTTTTCCCCATTTTTAGTACATTGAATAGTAAAATGAATCATTCAAAACTACAAGTAACCCCAAAGTCATGCCAGTTTCCATGGCCCAGAAGATTCTCTGAAGGAAGAGTGTCATTGGGTGACTGCTTCTTTGGTAAATACCATAAACATTAGCACTTAAAAAGGTCCATATGTCTGGAACCGTATAGATGATTTCGAAAGAAACAAAAAAAAGCTCAGTGATAAGAAACAGATGATGGTTATTAATGGAACACACTAACTGGGTCACATTTAAAAGTGGTGTACCCCAGGAGTCAGTATTGGGACTTCTATTTAATACAATTATTAATGACCTTTTGGGGGGTATACAGAGTAAAATTTCAATATTTTCAGATGATCGTAAACTCTGCAAGGTTATCAGTACATAGGAGGATAATGTAATATTACAGAGGGATTTATGTAAGCTTGAGGTTTGGGCTGAAAAATGGCAATTGAAGTTTAATGTAGATAAATGTTCTTGCGTGGGACAAATTACAATGTACAATTATGTACTAAACACTGGGAAAACCATCACTGGAAAAGACTTGGGTGTATGGGTGGACAGCAAACTCAACTTTAATAACCAGTGCTAGGCCGCTGCTGCCAAGGCAAATAGAACCATGGAAGCATTAAAAGAGGCATAGATGCTTATGATAAGAACATAGTTTTGTCTGTATACAAGTCACTAATTCAGCCACATTTAGAATACTGTGTATAATTTTGGTCTTTGGTGTATAAGACGGACATAGTTGAACTAGGACGTATGCAGACAAATGCAACCAAGGTTATTAAGGGAATTGGTGCACTGCAATTCCAAGACAGGTTATCAAAGTTAGGGTTATTCAGTTTGGAATAATGAAGGTTTAAGGGCGATCTTATTACAATGTACAAATATAAGAAGAAACAGTATAGAGATCTTATTAAGGAACTTTTTACATATAGACCTACAACGATGACAAGGAGGCACCCTCTCCTACTAGAAGAAAGATGGTTTCTCAGTCATCATAGATGGCGATTCTTTACTCTAAGAATAGTGAAATTACGGGACTTTCGGGAACATAAACATCACAGTAAAAGATAATGCCTTACCAACACCAGGTCAGATTACCAGTGCACCGCAGGATGCAGCAAGCCTCCATGATAAAGGCGGGGGCAGCACATGTGCAAAATACTAATGCCGACAGCCACTCACTAACCTACCAATTCTTGGAGGGGGTGGCTGTGTAGTATTATGCATGCACACCGATGGAGTTGTGAGCTTGCGTATTTTGGCCAAAATATCGTCCAATACCTCATGTGGTGTACTTATCTTATATACTATTTTTCATCTTTTTTGCACATCTTTTTGCAGGATGCAGCCAGGCCTCTTTAGTGTTGGCTGGGTGAATTGGGGCGTCTGTCCTGTGGGGGTGCATGTATATAGTTCTGGGCAACCCGCCTGATCTAATACTATGGGCGTCATCAATACGCTGCAAGCAAGACATCAATAGGCTGCAAGCCAGACACTGTGTATCACACATATCTGTGTGACTGGCGCCCTATGCAGACTCCATCGGTGTGCATGTATAATACTACACAGCCACCCCCTCCATGAATTGGTAGGTTAGTGAGTGGCTGTCTGCATCAGTATTTTGCACATGTGCTGCCCCCGCCTTTATCATGGAGGCTTGCTGCATCCTGCAGTGCATTGGTAATCTGACCTGGTGTTGGTAAGGCATTATCTTTTACTGTGATGTTTTTTGAAATTATGTCCAATGTTCACCATTTTTAATATTCAGACTTTCGGGAACATCATATTGTAATTGTTGATTTACTAAACAAGTTCAAGTATGGCCCGGATGCTTTTGTTGAAAAATATATTACAGGTTATGGGAACTAGATTCTGTGATAGGACGTTCATCCAGGGAACTAGTCTAATTGCCATTAGTGGAGTTGGGAAGGATTTTTTCGTTAATAGGGGGCAATTAGCATCTGCCTCATGGGTCTTTTGCCTTCCTTTGTATCAACATGTTAGGTTATAGGTAGAACACAATGGATGTCTTCTTTCAATGTACTGTGTGGGGAAATGTATTGTCAGGGGGAATCATACTGTACATCATGCTGTGTGTAATAGGACCGTGGGGGCATCATATTGAGTGTGATAGCCACTGTGGGGCCATGAAAGTGGTATCATACTGTGTGTAGGCATATATGAGGAATTGGACTAGATTAGAATACTGGCATTCGAGAAAGAATGTCACACCGATTGTACTCCCGGGATTATGGTGTGCTGTGTAATAATATATGGTAGCAGGACCCCTCTAGTCTTCATTCCAGGTATACTAACTGCTCAGTGTTACATTGATTTGGTCGTGGAACCAGTGATATGGACATTTCTTAAACGTGCCTCAGTAACTATTTTTCAACATGGAAATGTTAAGCTACATGTTGCAGGTGCTACTGTGAGCAGCATGCTTGACTTAAACATGATACCATGGCCAGAAGCATCTCCGGATTTGACTCCCATCAAGCACTTCATTGGTCGAGCATTGCAAAAGGAGTTGCCGTCAGCAGATCTTGATGATTTGTGTGCCCAAGTGCATTCATTATTCCTCTCTGCTCTGCCTTGCTCACCGCTCCGGCGGTTCCTCTCTGCTCTGCCTTGTCCACCGCTCCGGCGGTTTCGCCCTGCTCTGCCTTGCCCACCGCTCCGGCGGTTTCGCCCTGCTCTGCCTTGCTCACCGCTCTGGCGGTATCTCTCTGCTCTGCCTTGCCTACCGTTCCAGCGGTTCCTCTCTGCTCTGCTTGTCTACCGCATCTGCGGTTCTGTTCCTGAATCCCAGTTTGTACTGGACCCTATCCAGCCTGCGCTCCAACCTGCTAGTGCCTCCCTGTCTGCACTCCAGCCGTGTTTGCCAGTACCCCCCTGTCTGCATACCAGCCGTGCCTTGCCAGTGCCCTCCTGTCTGCATACCAGCCGTGCTTGCCAGTATCCTCTTGTCTGCACTCCAGCCGTGCCTGCCAATACCCAACTGTCTGTGTGCCAGCCTAACCTGCCCGTTCCTGCATTCCCCGGTGTGGGTCAACAGCTGTGACCGGGGTCTAACCTGGAGTAGCACCTGGTCCCTCTGCTCGGTTCCTCCTTGGTTCACGGAGTTGTTAGCCTCCGTGCGACCTTGGTCGGATCGGGTAGATACTTAGTTATGCCCCTCCAGGCACTCCTCGGTTCATGGTACAGTGGGATCACTAATCACGCTCACGCCAGTCAGTCCAGGCACGAGTGTAACAGTTTTATTTATGTTGTATCGTGTTTGAAGGTTGCCTTTTCCTGATGGCAGGTTTCAGCTCTTTCCAAAGATGCTCAATAGGATTTAGGTCAGGGCTCATAGAAGGCCACTTCAGAATAGTTGAAAGTTTTCCTCTTAGCCGTTCTTGGGTGTTATAAGCTGTGTGTTTTGGGTCATTATCCTGTTGCAAGACCCATGACTGAGACCAAGCTTTCTGACAATGGGTAGCACATTTCTCTCTAGAATCCCTTGATAGTCTTGAGATTACATTTTACCCTGCACAGATTCAAGACACCCTGTGCCAGATGCAGCAAAGCAGCCCGAGAACATAACAGAGCTCCTCCATGTTTCACAGTAGGGACAGTGTTCTTTTCTTGATATGCTTCACTTTTCCGTCTGTGAACATAGTGCTGATGTGCCTTGCCAAAAACTTCAATGTTTGTCTCATCTGTCCATAGGACATTCTCCCAGAAGCTTTGTGGCTTGTCAACATGTAGTTTGGCAAATTCCAGTTTGGCTTTTTTATGAAATTTTTTTCAACAATGGTGTTCTCCTTGGTCGTCTCCCATGAAGTCCACTTTGGATCAAACAACAACGGATGGTGCGATCTGACACTGATGTTCCTTGAGCATGAAGCTCACCTTTAATCTCTTTAGAAGTTATCCTGGGCTCTTTTGTTACCATTCGAATTATCCGTCTCTTTGATTTGTCATCAATTTTCCTCCTGCTGCCACGTCCAGGGAGGTTGGCTACAGTCCCATGGATCTTAAATTTCTAAATAATATGTGCAACTGTAGTCACAGGAACATCAAGCTACTTGGAGATGGTCTTATAACCTTTACCCTTAACTTGCTTGTCTATAATTTTCTTTCTAATCTCCTGAGACAACTCTTTCCTTTGCTTCCTCTGGTCCATGTTGAGTGTGGTACACACCATGTCACCAAACAGCACAGTGAGTATCTGTAGCCCTATATACAGGCCCACTGA